>NC_071112.1:225000-292500 GCF_024256425.1 Clarias gariepinus | reverse complement strand
TAAGGTGGTGAAGCTGGTGTGTGTTTGCTTGTCAGACGATCTCTTTTAAAGCACCTGCTGCTGTAACATTCCTTCAGGCTACTGCTGTGAGCGAGCATCCCCCCTCATTGGTATTCACACTCACACTGGATGTGGCTGAATAGAGACTGCCTGGGAGGCTTGAGATGGGGAAGTAAAGCTGTGTGTGTGTGTGTGTGTGTGTGTGTGTGTGTGTGTGTGTGTGTGTGTGTGTGTGTGTGTGTGTGTGTGAGGCATACAGTAAAAAAGGAAATGATATGTAATGTTTGATGTATTACCAGCTTGCTTTCTCTTTTTCAGTCTATATGTATATATTAAATGAGATATAGATACTGTGAAGATCTGTCTCTCTCTCTCTCTCTGTGTCTCTATCTCTCTCTCTGTCTCTCTCTGTGTCTCTGTCTCTCTCTCTGTCTCTCTCTCTCTCTCTCTCTCTCTCTCTCTCTCTCTCTGTCTCTCTCTCTCTCTCTGTCTCTCTCTCTCTCTCTGTCTCTCTCTCTCTGTCTCTCTCTCTCTGTCTCTCTCTCTCTCTCTCTCTGTCTCTCTCTCTCTCTCTGTCTCTCTCTCTCTCTCTCTCTCTCTGTCTCTCTCTGTCTCTCTCTGTCTCTCTGTCTCTCGCACTGTGTGGATTTAAAGTGAACACCCGAGCAGGATTGAATGATGGCTTCTCCAGCATCACTGAGACTCTCTTGTTTGACTTTTCTATTGAAAAGTCTGTTAGGTCTAATATCATCAGAGTACACCCCTCCACACCTCCTTTTCTCTTCCCTCCTGCTGCCTCCCGTGCCTGCCTGCTTGCCAAGATGGCAAATCCCACTTGGATTTGAGCGGGAGATCACCATGGCGACGGCGCTCCTGCCGCACGTGCCTATAGATCCTGTTAGATAGGGGCGCAGCGAGAAGCTCACTTGTACGACAAGAACTTATTCAGTAATCGTTCAGCACAAACCCATGCCCTGATTTATGGCCAGCTGAAAACCATACAGAAGAATAGTGTGCGATGGTAAAGACCAGGTAAAGTCTGAATCCCTGCAGTGAAAACACTTTAGCGTTAAATGCTAACGCAGCACTTCAATGATCCTCCCATGTACCAAAGACCAGTGTACAGTCTACAGGTCCGAACCTCCGGGTTTAAAAGAGAGCCCTGTTTTCATTTACGTGACCTAGTTTCACTTTAATAATTATTTTCACTCTGTAAAATGATTCCCGTTCTTAATTCCACATTACTACAGTACACACCGCCGTAGGTTTACTGAGCTTTGAGAGGAAAAAGTGCAACGTGCCACAAACATGTCTTGTGACGGCCTGCATACAGACGAGGGTGTTTACAGACGCCCAAATAAAAACCTCTTCCTTTTTGGCTTCATCTATCTGCACAGCTACAATACCTTTAGTGTCAAGTGTGTATGGAATTATAATTGCAGTGTGTGCTGAATGGTGTGTGTGTGTGTGTGTGTGTGTGTGTGTGTGTGTGTGTGTGTGTGTGTATGTGTGTGTCTCTCCAAGGTCATGTGGTAACAGAATAGGGAATGTATCAGCATCAAGAAACCCTCAATGAATGAGTCATCAGCTCTAAGCATCAGGGCCAACACACACACACACACACACACACACACACACACACACACTGATTTATGAAATATGGTTGTTAAAACATGCTAGTATTATATTAGAATTTAAACTTAAACCTTGAAAATAATATAGAATGTACAATCACCCGACTCATACAGCTCATATGTAAGGCAAACACACACACACACACACACACACACACACACACACACACACACACACACACACACATAAGGTGTCTGTAACCAGCATGTTAGCCATGCCAATCTCCTTTCACATGAGTCTTCCATCCATCTCCAGCTCATCCACCCAGACAGCCATGGACGTGATTGGACAGATCAGGGAATGTCTCTCGCTCTCTTTCACTCCATCTCTCCTCCTGCCTGTCTGGCTGTTCACACAGAGGCCGCAGGGGAGCAGGCCTGATTTATTTGGAGGTTAGGGAGACGGAATGACTGGCATTTTAATGTGCTTTTGAGATGTTTGGTCACAAGTACTATTGATCACGGTGTGGTGGAGCTCTCCCCAGGGAGCCGGGGGAGCCAGGCATGGCTGTCAGTCCAGGAATGAGTTCCTGAGCCAGGCTCCAATTAATGATATGACGCCCTGGGTGGAAGGGTCAGCCCATTAAGTAATCTTCCAGTCCGGGGATATTGAGCCTGCCATTGGGCCGTCCAGCTGAATGATGGACACTGGGTAATTTGGGTTCGAGCTGCACTTTGTTTTGGTCCACATGGGAAAGGTTGGATTAGGAGTGTGTGTTTGTGTGAAGAGTGGAGGCAGAGAGTGGAACTTGTTGGTAGTCCATTGTTTTAAGCAATCTTCTAATGTTAACCTAAGTCATGTTTTTACTGTACCAAAGCAATATAGCCACTATTAAGATAAAATAATAATATTAATAATAATAAAAAGCAGAAAAGTACCAAACCACTTTAGGGAAATCCTGTTTGCACAGTTATTATTTTTGTTGGTAGCCATGAAAATATTTATTTTTCTTTTTTTTTTCTTTTTTTTTGTAATTCGAATCTAGGAGACCAGGTGAAAAGGTAGCAAGGCTAGAAGCTTAGGATCAGGGTTCAAATTGTTTTACCATGGTGTGAGAAGGAAAATAAATGGATCAAATGGGCCAAATGCCTAAATGTAAAGGAAGGATGTTGAATGTTGTTAGTGGTTATGAAGAGAAGGAGAAATTCTGGGATGAAGTGATGCAGAGCATCCCCAGAGGTGAGAGAGTGGTGATTGGTGCAGACTTCAATGGACATGTTGGGGAAGGGAACAGAGGTGATGAAAATGTGATGGGCAGGTTTGGTCTTCAGGACAGGAATGTAGAAGGACAGATGGTGGTGGACTTTGCAAAGAGGATGGAAATGGCAGTAGTAAATACTTTCTTCCAGAAGAGGCAGGAACATAGGGTGACATATAACAGTGGAGGCAGAAGCACTCAGGTGGACTACATCTTGTGTCGACGTTGTTGGCAAAATAACCCTGGTAGTGAGGAAGGCGAAGAGGACAAAGGCAGAGCAGAGGACAAAGTGATGGACAAAGGAAGAATGTTTTCAGGGAGAAGTTGAGACAGGCTATGGGTGGTGAGGAGGTGGATCTGTACAGGTTGGCAAGGCAGAGAAATAGAGATGGGAAGGATGATCAAAGATAGAGATGGAAATGGGAAGATGGAAGAAGTACTTTGAAAAGTTGGTGAATGAGGAAAATAAAGGAGAATGAAGAGTGGAGCAGGAAGTAGCAAATATTAGTAAAAGTGAGGTGAGAAGGGCGTTGAAGAGGATGAAGAGTGGAAAGGCTGTTGGTCCTGATGACATACCTGTGGAGGTCTGGAAGTGCTTAGGAGAGGTGGCAGTAGAGTTTCTGACTAGTTTGTTTACCAAGATCTTGGAGAGTGAGAGGATTTCAGAAGAATGGAATAGAAGTGTATTGGGGCCGATTTTTAAGAACAAGGGGGATGTGCCGAGCTGTGGCAATTACAGAGACATAAAGCTAATGAGCCATACAATGAAGCTGTGGGAAAGAGTAGTGAAAGCTAGGTTAAGGGCAGAGGTGAGAATTTGTGAGCAGCAATATGGTTTCATGCCTAGAAAGGATACATCAGATGCAGTATTTGCTTTGAGGATGCTGGTAGAGAAGTACAGAGAAGTTAATAAAGAGTTGCATTGTGTCTTTTTAGATTTAGAGAAAGCGTATGACAGGGTGCCGAGAGAGGAGCTGTGGTGTTGTACGAGGAAGTCTGGAGTGGCAGAGAAGTATGTTAGAGTGGTGCAGGACATGTATGAGAGCTGTAAGACAGTAGTAAGATGTGCTGTAGGTGAGACAGAAGAGTTCAAGTTGGAGGTGGGTCTGCATCAAGGATCGGCTCTAAGCCCCTTTTTGTTTGCTCTGGTGATGAACAGGAGGCCAGATGAGGTTAGACAGGAGTCTCCATGGACTATGATGTTTGCAGATGACATTGTGCTTTGTAGCGAGAGCAGGGAACAGGTGGAGGAAAATTTGGAGAGGTAGAGGTATACTCTGGAAAGCAGAGGAATGAAGGTTAGCCGCAACAGGATGGAATACATGTGTGAATGAGAGGAACCCAAGTGGAACGGTGAGGCTACAGGGAGCAGAGGTAAAGAAGGTGCAGGACTTTAAGTACTTGGGGTCAACAGTCCAGAGCAATGGAGACTGTTCAAAGGAGGTGAAGAGGCGGGTACAGGCAGTTTGGAATGGGTGGAGAAAAGTGTCAGGTGTGTTGTGCGATAAAAGAGTATCAGTGAGAATGAAAGGAAAGGTGTACGGGACAGTGGTGAGACCAGCGATGCTCTACGGCTTAGAGACAGTGGCGCTGAAGAAAAGACAGGAGGCAGAGTTGGAGGTAGCAGAGCTGAAGATGTTGAAGATGTTGTTCTCTTTGGGAGTGACAAGGATGGATAGGATCAAGAATGAGTTCATCAGAGGGACAACCCATGTTAGATGTTTTGGAGATAAAGTCAGAGAGGCCAGATTGAGGTGGTTTGGACATGTTCAGAGGAGAGATTGTGAATATAACGGTAGGAGGATGCTGAGGTTTGAAATGCCAGGCAGGAGGTCTAGAGGAAGACCAAAGAGGAGATTTATGGATGTAATGAGAGAGGACATGAAGTTATTTGGTGTGAGAGAAGAGGATACAGAGGATAGGGTTACTGTAGATGGAGGGAGATGATTTGCTATGGCGACCCCTAAAAGGGAACAGCCGAAAGACAAAGATGAAAAATTGTGTAACATATAAACAAACTTGTATCCTAATTGACCAGGCGGTTACTAAAGATGAACGAGTACGTGTACTCTATTTCTGCTAGTAATCCTCACAGTGAGAAAGCAACGAGAAGCAATTTCTTAGTTAGCAAGTTAGTTCTGTTAATTTATGTTGTTAATTTATGTTATATGTAGCACCTTGGTCCTGGAGAAACATTGTTTCGTTTCACTGTGTACTAACTTTATATGGTTGAAGTGACAATAAAAATCCTGCTTGGGTTGATCACATGTTCCTATGTAGAAATAAATTCCCATTCCCACCACCTTTTTTGTTCTGTTCTATGGCAGCCCAGTCCTGTTGAACACCTCTAGGAATTATGTTCTCAATGCAAGCCACATTGCTCAATTCTGATGTTTTAAATTAGATTGGATTTGCATGTCATGACAGTTCACATTCATAATTATAACTGCCTTTTATGTCACTCCAATGTGGAAGAGTCTGTCTTGCACACGTGAGAAAATCGACATGTCTTTGCTTACGTTATCTGGGTTAATATTTGTGCGGCCACGCATTTATTATAAACAATAGATGAAAATGTAGCAAAACTATGCTTGGGGTTTTGCTCTGGTGGACAGCGAGCAGTTGATCGGATGTATTTGCTGAGGTCCATAAGGAGGTAGAAAGCCAGACGCCTTGCTTTATATCGCTATCTCACCTATCCAGTTTTGTGCGGTGGCCGGTTTCGCGCGGTGTATCATAATTCACCGCAAGTTTTGGCATTGTGATTACGTTTTCATCTTTCCGCGTGAGAAATTAAACATGTTTACATTTTCTCGATCCAAAATTAAATGTGTAATTTTTTGCTGGTCCTCGCGGAAGCTTGCGGACCATGCAGAACTTCATAGAACGTCACCGGAACTTCGGTGGGCAATCGCAGCGGCTCACAGTGCCTAACACCGCATCTCATCGCAAGTCAAACCGCATAGGTATTGTCCATACGGGCCACATGGGCCCATGCTGCCACTTTGCACGCTGTCCACTGCTCACCAGCCTGTGCCAGCTTGCAAGCGGGGCACTGCCCACCAGACCTGCATGTGAAAAATCTTTCCTTCCCTTTTTTCCATCCTCCCTCCTTTAACCCTTTCCTTCCCCATTTTACCTAAATAAAATGACCCTTTTTCCTGTAAGACTTCGCCTCTTGTCAGTGCTTTATGGTGCTGCCCGTGCAAAATAGGGTCGAACCCGTTACAGCAGCTATTCCAAGCAATGCCCGCAGTGCCATGTTGACCGTTCTGAGCAAGTGCCCGAGGCATCAGGTTTGTGCATTTATGCAGCCATAAACAAAAAAGCTAATCTGTGTCACATTATGGGGAAAAAAATCTGATTTAATTCACTTCAGGCTGGTAATGTGAACGCAACCTGGATGAACATTGCTGAGAAACAACAAATATTGTGCCTTTTTAGAGCACATTGTCTGTTCATTCTGGATAATGTGTTCATATTCGGTTACAGCCCTGCACTCCATGTAGTGCCAGTCAGCCTAAATACTCCTAATGGGACTGGCATCCATACAACATCCCACTGGTTTGACCTTGACAGAGTGCCGAGTTTTGCTGGTGCCAGTTTTGCTTTCAAGCCATCCAAAATCTAAATAACACACCTTCACTGCCTGACAATACATTTCCAAATGGTGAAGAGGGACAAACACATTGGGGCTGCTCTTACTTTATCTGCTCTATGAGCTTTTCATAGTTGAATGGCTCCTAAGTGCACTGCATTTTTCGTCATATTCCCTGAAGTTGCAATCCTGTTCAGCAGGGGTGTTGTGCAGTTCTGAGAAATGGGTCATTACTGACTCCCTGTGGTTCAGAGAGTGAAATAGAGAAATAGATTCATCTCCGACCGCCAGGACTCTGACTCAATACATAGATTATCAGATTAGAGCGTTCTGCCAGGTGGATCTATAGAATGTATTTTAGCTTCAGGTGCAAGATTCAATTAATCACCCTATAATCTCCTGACTACTTTGTGGGTGTTTACAACTCATGCTTCCACCTCATATCGTGAACAGAGGCTCTGTGCCGGAGTTTATGTTTATTTAAGCAGTGCTTTTCAGAATTTAATCTTTTACAAAGAAACATAGTTTCTTTAATAAATTAATGAAAATATGTGATACCTGACTTTCTATATAACTGCCATTTATTCTCTCTTTGATCAAAGCTTATACTGTATGTGTATATGTAACTATTATTTTGGAAATATACTTTTTTACAATTAAATCAATAAATAGATGTAGATGATCGTTCAAGGAAATTTGATGAAATAATCATTGCAATAACAAACCTTTGTGTTGCTTTTATGTTTAGCGTTATTCCCAGAAATGTGACAAGCAGCATCTCGCTTTTTAATAGATGCTTTACAAGATTACAAGCTACGGTTACACATGTTGGTCTTTTCAGCAAGGATGACATTTTTGTCAATAATTCCCCAATGACACAGTCAGGGTGTACTGTTCCTCGTGTCTACAACATGTCTCAAATTGCAAACAGTTTGCAAAAACCCAATCCATATGAAACCATACAGAGGTGAACATGTGGGTTAGGAGCAGGATTAGGTCTTTTCTCCTAAAAAATTTCTCCTAAACTCGTGGAACTAATCAACTCAATTGGGATGTAACCAAACACGAAGGCCATGTTTTGGAATGGACAGATAATGTGTTCCAAATACACACATTAATAAGAGAGGAAGGGTTCACGGGGCATCTGGTTGAGACTTGAAGTTTTCAGTAAGGATTCAGTAAATCACATCAAAACTGTCATGTGAGCAGGAGGTTTATTATCTTACAGTATATAGGTGTGAGCAAGTGCTCATTAACATCAACATGATCATCCACATTTATAGCATTCCTTCATTCATTCATTTCTTCATCTTTAGTGGCTGGTTAGTCATGGTCGAGATATAGAACCAACAAAATTCATTAGAAAATATCACAGGAAGGTACAGTAATAACTGCAACACTTGTCCGAGCCAAAGTTTGCAGATTTCTAGTCCGTTCATTGTTTCCATGAGCGTGGGGGTTGAGTTCATACTTAAACCGTATTTAAACCATGCCAAGATGGAGTTTAAAGGGAGTTTGAAGGGAATGATTGTAACACTGAACAGACCGAGATACAGTTTAGGGTCATTGCATCATAACTACAATATGTACAACATTTGCAAATAGATATTTTTTTATTCTTTATACAGTGTCTCAGTGTCTTAGCTTTATACAGCATTATGAGTAACTGGTAGTATTTCACTCCATTTTTCTCCATCACTTTGGATTTGGCGAGGTCTAAAAATAGGCTGTGACAGGCTTGAATGACATGGTGTGTCGAGACCGGGGGAGAGACTGAATCGAAGCAGGCCAGCTGTTTAATTGGCTCTCTCTTATCTCTCCACATGCAGTGTGTACGACTGCCCTGTGGCCAAGAAGAGGAGAACACAGGACAGACTGCCCCTAGAGCCCATGGCCAAGAGGAAGGCCTTTCACACACACACAGAGCAGCAGCCTATGGATGACTGCTACCACACAGCGATGGTGGTGGAGAAAGACGAGGAAGAAGAGGAAGAGGCAGGAGATGAGGAGGTGGAGGAAGAGGAAGAGGAGGAAGATGGAGAAGCTGAGGGAGAGGAGGACGTGGAGGAAGAGTACACGGACAATGAGGAACAAGTGGAGCAGGACGAAGGAGAGGTAGAGAACAGAGAGGAGGAAGAAATGGAGCAGGAAGAAGAGGATGTGGTGGAAGAAGATGAGGGGGATGATGAAGAAGATGATGATGAGGATGAACAGGAGGAGGAGGAGGAAGAGGAGGAAGAGCAGCACAATCACGATCAAGGTACGAATCTGTTTTATGTTTCCTCGATCAAGTATTAATTTCAGAAAAATGCAGAAAAGCTGTTTTTTGGATGAAATTTACTGTAGCATAAAGCGGAGAGAATGACAAAAACATGTTACTAATATCCTCATATATATGAATAAATGAACGGTGTTTAAATAAACAGAATGTGTAGTCTATTATGATTTGAAAATGCATTTCATTTGGTTCAGTATTAAATCACTCTGAAACTGGCTGAAACCAAAGTTATAAATGCTGTGCTCCAAAAAAGGCTCCTGAGGGAGGCAGAATTGACTGCTTGTGCTCTTTGGAAGAAGGTCACCGTAATTTGAGGTGCATTTGGACGCTTTTGCTGCAACCTTCACTGTGATCGCAGCAGCAGGCTAAAAACAGCACCTCCAGACCATTGCCTCCCACACACCCCCTTACTTCCAGTAGTGTGATGCTCTGTTTTGTCAGACTCACAGCTCGTACAGGCAGGACAAATACTCTGCGATAAAGACAAGAGTGACCCATGAATGAGAAATCTCTTCCTGAAGGAAAAGAGAGAGGAGAGGTACAGTACAGCTGTCTGGATCGGGGGTTTATGTCACCCTAAATTTAGAAATAAAATTACCTCAAAACTAAAACTGGTTAATTTACCCTGAGGACGGCACGGAGTCACATTCCCACCTCGGGTCTGTGTGTGTGTGTGTGTGTGTGTGTGTGTGTGTGTGGAGTTTGCATCAGTTCTGACTACAAAAAGAAATAAACATGACAGGACGTACTGTTATAGGAAACTAATCAGCAGCGGTGTTACCACTTTATCTAAAGTTGATTCTTTTCCTATAATAAATAGTTCTAAAGCGTCTGATTACATGAACCTGCCAATAGTTGACATATTTATTAAAAATAGTGGCTTATATTTTTTATTTATGTGTAAGAAACATCTTGTATTATAGCAGCTATAAACAGCCCCCCAGCTGGCACTACTACTGCACATGGAGGCAGGAGGAATTCAAAAGTTTTAACAGCCCCGGCTTTCCAAGGTGCCCTGGCCGATGAGCAGCAAAAGATACTCAGGGGGGCTCATTCGTGAAAAGGTTTGATGCTTCAGTGCTCCTTGTATTCTTTCAGTCAGTGACTATGGGAGTTACTGTAGTAAAAAGAATAAAACCAACAAAATAAAATCAACTTGTCCACAGATAAAGCCCTCATCTGGGCTATGGCCATCTGGACCCAAGAAGAGCACACCACCTCATGCAAGTGCCTCCTGAAGGTTCATTCACCCTAGGAGAACGGAAGTGAAAAAGCAACTTGGAGTTGGAAGTGCAATGCAAGTGCTGCAAGTTTGCATTAGAGTTCCACACCTTTGTCCCTGACAGTGGCTGAAACAAGTCAGCCGTAAAGGTACAGTGGCCTACTGTCAAGAACTGAACCCCAACAATCTAACGAGACTGGCTTGTTATTGTGGAGGATCATCCCCAGACTCTCTCATCAATCTCACCATCTTTTTGACAATTTTCCGAAGAACCAGAGGTCCAAACCACAGATGAATACCATAATAGAAATCACCTAGCCTGAACCCACATAACTCAAAGCTGAGCGGACAGATGAGAAGGTACAAGGGCATCACAAACTCAAGTTTTGCTTTTACTGCAGCAATCATCAGCACTCAATGTCTTCATGACCAGTCTGACCCAAACACAGGCCAAACTTCTCCAAGCTGCATAGAGTGAAAAATCAGACTTATTTCTATAACACAGTAAGTGAGGGTCCCAAACATAATTTCTTAATAAAATGTTGCCATACCTGTGCAGATAGGCTACTTTACTACTGTTTTAACACTGACTGACTCTGGAGCAGCTGGCACTTTCATTGACTGATCTCCTGTCATGAAACTGGACCAACCCACCCATCCACTCTGAAATTCCCTGCATGTCCCAGCCCTTCACAGGGGACACATTGGAAGGAGTCCCATAACTCAGTGTACTACACCCCTCTTCTCAGATTCAGCAACCTGCATCAGAAACACATCTCTTACTCTGAGAACAACTCCTATTGTTCCGTGGTTTTCCCTGGTTGCCATGCTTGCACACATCTCCTAGTCTAAGAGAGAGATCCTCCACTGGTCCCCACACTGTTTCAAACACTTTCTGCAGGCCCTTAACCTGCTGAGTGCTAATTTAGTTAAAGGTCCCGATACTGAATTAAATGTGGAAATACTGACAGAATATTATGACCTGAAGGAACTCTTCAGAAAAGCAAATATGGTGTCATCCCTCCTCTTCAAACCTAAGTTCAGGGTCTAATAAATGAAGGAAGCTAAACAAATGCCATCAACAAATGGCCAACTCCTACCAGGTAAAGGACCTACTGAGGTTCTAAGGGTTTGTCAACTCCTACTACTAATTCATCAGATGATCCAGTTTTACTGTCATGTTTTTCAGATCCCTGCTCAAAAGGGCCCAAAGACAAAGCAAGAAACACACATTCACATGTACAGAATCCTTGCTGAGTCTGACGCTGACCACAGATCCAGATTGAAATTATTCATAGTAGCCTGTTTAATATATCTAACCTACGATTCCACAGTTCATCTCTCTGCTGTGTGCTTTCAATGGGATTCATCACTTGTACAATGATCACTTTTCCTCTAGTGTTTAGTGGACAGAATTAATCTCTCACTCTGATGTTTGTCCGTTCCACATCCATACTCTTTTGGTTTAATTAAAGTCACTTCATTTATTTAAATCAATATTGAAATTACAGCAAGGCTGAGGATCATAACTTCAATACTGCAATAGTTTCAATGCCGAATACTGGCAGCTAGAGATACAGCTGGATTGGATATATGGCAGAATGACAACATCCACTCACATGTCTGCAATCACTCCATACTCGGCTCCTCCCAAGGAAGCTGCCTCCAGTTTGTTTTTATTGGGACTCTAATGGGTGTGTGTGTACACACACAGTCCACAGTACAATTTACTGGTTGACCCATAGGCTCTCAGACTTCCAAAGAGTAAACTCTTAATGCACAGTTCCTACACAGTGCAAGATACCCAGAACAATGATCTGCTCTGATTGATGATCTATCCCCCTGTTGCCTTGACAAGCCAACTCCTCTGACTCCCCTGTCATACTTTCAGGAAAAGTGAACAAGTGTGGAAGGTTGCACATCAACATCTTGTGAGTTGTTAGTACTCTGATGTCACAGGGAGACACTGTCTGAACTGCATTCAGGTTCTGCTGTTGGCTCCTAAAAAAAAGCAAGAGCTTCATTTCCTACTCAGCATTTGCAATTCACAGTCAATATATTAATGAGAGATCTAATGTAGAAATAATGGACCCAGCTAATGCGGGAATAAGACTTCACAGCTGCCCTGAATTGTGGCAAAGACAAGCACGATGGTGTTAATGTTGGTATTAGCATAAAAGTTGAAACTTTGAAAGCAGATCTGTTTGTAGACATTAGGAGGTGAGAGAGAGCTGGAAAGAGTAAAGAACTAAAGTCCTACTACGTCACTCTATTTAGGTAAACATGACATATCCATCAGCAGGCTCTTTGGGGTAATATTGTTAACCACTATGTGAAAAAGAATACATAATAGCAGGATTTATTCATAAAAACTAATAATTTTCACCAATGAAGACCACATATCGATTAGAAATATAATTGTGCAAGTAATAAAGGATGGATTTTTCCCTTAAGGGTTCTAGTTATTACAATGACATCCAGATTTTGTTACAATTCTTTTTTCGTAAAGAGGGAGGGGGGAAACATCATTGCCATTATTGTAAGTAACCATGGCAGATAAAAGTCTTCCAGGAATCTATATTTTATACTCACAGCAAAATTACATTAGTAGACAGTAGGCCTGAACAAGATGACTTCATCCTCATGGTCATAAAGCCTGAATGTCTGTATGAGTGGGGGTGTTCTACACTGGAACACAGGCAGAAGATTGGATGAATAACATCTCATCCCTTGAAGACACTCTGGGCACCGCACTGGGCACCACACTGGGCACCGCACTGGACACCGCACTGGACACCGCACTGGGCACTGCACTGGGCACCGCACTGGGCACCGCACTGGGCACTGCACTGGGCAGCAGCCTCACCTCACCCAGTCCCCAATCAGACCTGACACTCCCCTCGAGTCTACACCCTATTTGCTTTTAATGCTTGATGATGTCTTATAGTACAGAGATGGTAGTGAGTAAGTGAGTGAGTGAGTGAGTGAGCGAGTGAGCGAGTGTACTGTTGAGTAAACACAAAAAAAGTCAGTGCCTTATATAATTACATTACATTCACCAATGGATTCATAATAAATGACTTGTATGGTATCGAGTATTCTGGGTTATTGCCATCTACAGGCAAAACCTGAGTGAAGTGACAAAAGCTTCCCATCTCTCAGTTGTAAGTGAAGTGTCATTGTTAACATTTTCAATGGCTTGCACATCGTAGCATTGCTAATCCCGACGATTCCGCTGTGCTGCCTGCTTCCTATTCAATCTGTTTCACTTCCTGTCTCCTTTGTGCACCTTGATTGCTCTTTAAATTGCTTTTTCCATGGCATGTTTAAATCCGACTGTTTCCACCAGGTGTCTCAGTGTCCAAACTGTTTTGATGGCTGTATTATTCTTTTAAATCTCTGCTTTGACAAATACTGAGCATCGAATGGACTGAAATCAGTCCTGACGTTACCATCAGTCATTGGAGCAGATCTTGATCTCTGATATTCTAATGTTCACATTTCACACTACCACACACTGTAGTGGCCTAAATTCCCACAAGTAAGGTTTGATGATTAATATCAATTAATATTTTTTTGTCCATATATTTGTGAGTGAATTACTGGCTGGACTCTGCAAATTCTTTTCATGTTTTAGCTTTTTTTTATTATTTATTTATTTATTAATTTATTTTGATATGTGAAATGTGCTGTAATGGTATTTTTTAAAAGGTGCAAAAAAGTGTGTCATTAAAAGTCCACGTGATGGTGGAATCAACAAAACAGTTTTGTTCCTAAACTGTGCATGCATTACTGCCCCACAGATAGACGTATTAGATGCTGTTTTTCTGTCTCTCATCATACCTCCTAATTTCATGGATGGTTATTATTTATTTCAGCCCAACTCGATGTAAATAAGCGTCATCACCCAAGTAGTAACTCAGTCATTTAAGTTACTAATTAAAATTATTCGGGTGCTAAAGACTGACGCATAGCGAAATCTTTAAGCTGGACTTTTATTTAAATTAGCATTTGGATGCACAAGCGCTGTGAGAAGAGTTAGTGTTAGTGTTGTCCTGAGCTGCTGCACCTCGCCTTGTGTACATGAAGTTGAGCGTTGTACATTTCAGCTAAATTGTTGGCCTGATACGGCTCACCTAGTCCTTTAGCTCTTTAAAACAGACGAGCCATGAAAAACATTTAAGACTGTTTTATTGACTGTTGTAATTGTAGTAAAGCTACACATTACACGAGACAAATCTTGTATTTAAAAATAATTTTTATTGGTGAAGGTAATCATGAATAGTTCTCTGGGTACTTTTGTCTCTATTGATATTTCAGCCTTTGCATATTTCCTCTCTTCAGCTCTATCAGCTCTGTTGTTGTGTAATTGTGGTATATTTAGTCCAGTGATTTAGTATTGTGGGTATTAGATGGCAGTGTGGTGGTTTAATGATGAGAACCGAGGCTCTGCGCCTCCAGGGTTGGGGTTTGATTCCCACCTGCGATCTGCGTGCATGGACTTTGCATGTTCTCTCCGTGCTTGATGGGTTTCATCCCACAGTCTAAAGACATGCAGAGTAGGGTTAATTGGCATTTATTTTTTTATTTTTTTAAAAATTGTCCATAGTATGTAAGTGTGTGCTTGTGTGCCCTACCTAGTGCCCTTAGTCCACTGGTATAGACTCCATGCTTCCCATGACCCTGTACAGGACAAGCAGTATAGAGAATGAGTGAGTGGATATTAGACTGCCATACAGAATGTGTGTGTGTGTGTGTGTGTGTGTGTGTGTGTGTGTGAAAGAGAAGACGATACATAACTGTTAAATAAATGTTTCTAATTGTATATAATACGTATGGTAAGAAAAAAATTATAAGTTTCCTAATGCAAACAAAAAAATGTGATCATAAAAAAGTAATAAATTCTATTCCTATCCGTTTCACAGCTGGCAATCATGTTAACGGGATTTACACCAAGCCCAGCCCAATGGCAGAGAAGGATGACAACAACAACGATGAATATGACAACTATGACGAGCTGGTGGCGAAATCTCTGCTGAACCTGGGCAAGATTGCAGAGGACGCCGCCTACAGGGCCATGACGGAGTCTGAGATGAACAGCAACTCCTCCCATAGTGCTGCAGAGGAAGAGGAGGAGGAGGAAGAGGAGGATGAGGAAGATGATGATGAAGAGGAGGAAGAGGAAGAGGAGGAGGACTGTGACGACGGCTCTAAAAAGGGTGAGCTGAGTCTTGATGTGAACAGTGATGTAGTAAAGGAGACTGTGGACTCTCTGAAACTGCTGGCCCAGGGTCATGGAGCTGTGCTCTCTGACAACCTTGAAGAAAGGACATATCAGGAAGATGAAGTGAAGAACGAGGACTGCAGCAGCATGAATGGCTTTGCTGGTTATGGATGCAATGGTACTATTAGCAGTTGCGCACAAAACAGGTCCACAGGCAATGGACAGATGGTTGAGGAAAGCAATGAGGAGGTATGTCTAAGCAGTTTGGAGTGTCTACGCAATCAGTGCTTTGACCTGGCACGAAAATTAAGTGAAACAAAGCCAGCAGAGCGCCTCAGCCACAGTCAGGAGGGGCAACATGATACTCTTTTACACCAGGACATCTACGGAGAATGCCATCAACAGCAAAACTCAGAGGAACGTCGTGTCCTGGAGCGCAACTATTCGGATATGGTCAACCTTATGAAGCTGGAGGAGCAGCTCAGTCCACGCTCGAAAGCTCTGTCTAGCTGTGCCAGGGAGTACGATGCCTACAGAGATGAGGACACCACGTCAATTACTTCTGACCGCTCTGAGGATGACTTTGACATGACCAAGGGCAACCTGTCACTGCTGGAGAAGGCCATAGCCTTGGAGTCGGAGAGGGCCAAGGCGATGAGGGACAAGATGGCTTCAGAGGCAGCTAGAAGAGACAGATTGCAACTGCATGAAGAGAACCATGGTCTGAGGCTCAGCTGTGCAGAGGAGCGTAAAGCCAGGCTACATCACGATGGCCTCAAGAAGCCCTACTACCATAAAGGTGGGTAAACATTTAGTCAGGAGACAAGGTCTGAGACTCGGTCAAGAAGAGAATGCTGGTTTGAAGGTGTGTTTGTTGTTGCTAGTAAGTGGCTAATCCATGTTATCTTGTGGTTACGTGCTGGATGGACCAAATATGCAACTAAACACATCAGTTTATACATATTATCTCCTATTATACACATCATTTGATACATCATATAAAGTGAAAACCTGAAAACCCAGAAGGACTTTTTTGTCAGCTGATGTTAGAAATGTTAAGTGCGATAGAATATCTGTATTCAAGTCTAGTTACATAAAAGTCCTTGTCTACAAAGAAGCACATAAGCACTTACCATGAATAATGCCGTAAACATATTCAATCATGATTAATTTATTGGCTACTTATAAGATAATCTTTTAATTCCTTAACTAGCGTGTCATAGAGTCGCTAGCGGTAAAGGTGCAGACAGAAGGAAGACATCTCTCTTTGGCAATTCTTCTTTAAACTTTTTGTATTTCTCACCAACAGTTTTCAAACAAGCCAGACTGTTGGTTTGCTAATTACAGTAGACCTGAGAGGGTTCAATAAACCGGGGAGAGAAGTGATGAAAGGCTTTAAAAGCCCTTTTCTTTTTGCCCCAGTGTCTTTAGCCTCGTCGCTAGGCTGTGATGGGAATCTGCTACCGAATCATGTCTCTTTCCTCAAATATTTATGTCTCAGGAGTTTTTGTTACTGGCTTTAGTCACCTGAAATATTTTGTCAGTTGAAGACGCCTGCTGTCGATGGTGTTATTCAGGTAGCAGCAGGTGTTTGAATGTTAGTTCAGGGTTGGATGAACAACATGGCATCATGAGCTACAAGAAATTGTTTTCCTTTTTATGGTATTACTGCACAATAATCCAATCTGATCTTATATTTTGTCCTGTGTGTTGCTGAGATTTTAACAAAGCTTAATTACAGCACCTGATCCTGACAGCTTTTATAAGATATTATGTACAATAATAAAGAAGCAAATATGGGAAATCTGTTAAACCTATTCAGAAAATACCATAACAGCAGGCAAACAATATAGCACAGAGTCTCCTTTTCCCTCCTAATAAGTAAGTTAGGTGGTGTGGTGTTCATGAACTGGGACAAACATAAGATTTAAGGTCTTTTCTTTAATAGGGCTTTAGTGCTGCAGAAAATGTGTTAAAGCTGTGCTCGTGCATTATTCCCTCGATCCACCATTCACCAGAAAAACACAAGCATACAATGCAACAGAATTTAATACATTATTACTTAAAATACAAACAACAATTTTAAAATAAGATACATAAAAATGATGAACAGACTTTTTTCAATTTATCAATTTATTTATTTATTTTTGTGGCTAGAAAAAAGAAAGACAAGTATTCTGTCGCGTAGCCAAAAGAAATGTCACCATTTCAGAAGGGTCAAATTAATGGCTTGCAGGAAGCAAAGAAAACAACTAAGGAGATTTGAAGTGACTGACACTGAGTTAAGAACCTTCGACACCTCATTAAAACCTGTAAGGACAGAACTGAACCAACCAGTCAGTGGAGGAAATCTGGTCAGGAATAAAGCACAGATGGAGATCACTTAAACACTAAACAGTTAACAGTAGAAACCAGGGCTATGTTTAACACACACACACACACACACACACACACACACACACTTACACACGCAGTGTGATGAGAACCCACAGGATCGGGACTAAACAGCGGTGTGTCCATAATAAAAACCACTTGTTATTGAGACTCATCAGATTAGAGGCTTCAGTTTAATGGAGAAAGGTCATGTGACCTGATGAGCCCAGACTGATCCTATCCCAGAGTGATGGGCGTGTCAGGGTGAGAAGGGAAGGACATGAAGCGATGCTCCCATCATGCATAGTGTCCACTGTACAAGCCTCTGGAGTGTTATGATCTGGGGTTGATCAGTTACTCAGGTCTAGACTCAGTAACGTTATGGGGCAATAAAATGAAGTCAGCTGACCACCTGAAATCTATGGAGGGTTTCATTCCCTGATGGAGCGGACACTGTGATTCTGGAAGCATGAGGAATCATCTTTACACATGAACTGGACACCACAGTGTGTGTGTGTGTGTGTGTGTGTGTGTGTGTGTGTGTGTGTGTGTGTGTGTGTGTGTGCTGTAATCAAAGCTAAAGATGACTGATTATTATTATTATTATTATTATTATTATTATTATTATTATTTGTTTACTTTGGCCAGGCAGTGTACAGTAGATTGTTATTTTTATTCATGAATCTCAACCATAAGTTACAGTTTGAAATCAGTCTCTCTAGTCTACGTTTCTATAGTGAATGTGAGTTACAGCACGTAATAAACCCACGCTTCATGGTCATCTTTTGTGAAGTGTTTGTACTTTTGCCAATTTTTTATCATAATGTAAACATTACATTGTTGTTCACTGCCGTGTCTACACTGTAGTCTGAGTGCATTATTGTTTTAAGCTGGTACCTTTATTATTTGCAAACACAATCTTTTGGACCTGTGTCCGTTTCTATGGTACGTAGTAAACCACTTGTTGAAGCGTAACCCAAGCACACGTAAGCACTTAGATGAATGAGATAGTTAGCGCTTGTGCATGTACTCAGAAATTAATGCTTTACCTCTTCATGGTGCAGTAATAATGTAAATAGTGGGAGCTGACTGTGTCGCTCTGGATAAGAACATCTGCCAAATGCCCAAATGTAAATGTAAACAATTGTCATTGTCGCAAAGCAGCGTTACACATCAAAATAATTATTTCTGTATAAGTCTGTATGGAATGTAAGTGTGCATGAATCAAAATGGTCAGTTTGTCCCTGGTGAGCAAGCCGAGGGCGACAGTGGCAAGGAAAAACTCCCTGAGATGGTAATAGGAAGAAACCTTGAGAGGAACCAGACTCAACAGGGAACCCATCCTCATCTGGGTGAAAACGAATAGCCAGGATTGATCTACATTTATACTGTGCGTTAGGTGTGTTACTCAGTTCAGTATAACAGTTGATGTTAATTGATGTTAATATGGAGTCCAGGTAGTTATTGGAGGCTCAGGTAGACTTGTAGGAAATTCCAGTCCTGAATTATTGAACAACTTCAGCCAAGTCAAGTCCTCAGAGAAACAGCTGTCAACACCAGTCGAGGCCAGAACCGTCTTCATGGTAGAGTGAAACCATCACCAGACACCAGACGCATCCCAAAGAGACACACGGGGCATCCATGTGACGAGATCTCCAACCAGAAGCGGGGCACCAGGATGGGTCAGACAGGTCCAGAGGGACGAACTATGACATCATAGCTAAAAGGGAGGAGCCAGAAGAAAACACAGACATGAGGGGGAACTGAGATGTAAAGCAACCAATCACTTCACCATCAACAAACCTGAGTGATTAGTGAGACTGGGGAGGACAGCATCTAAATCTAAGACTAATCTATTTATAAAAATGCATATATTAAAATATTAAAATGGTTTATATATATATATATATATATATATATATATATATATATATATATATATATATATATACAAATAATCTATTTATCAAAATGTATATAAATTTATATAAATTTTATACAATTTAATTTATGAATTTTATTTATTTATAAATTAAATAAAAATGTATTTTAAATTTATTGTAAAATAAATGTATAAATTTATTTATAAATTAATTTATCTATTTTCAAATTATCTATTTATTTATAAATAGATAAAAATAAATTTTGATCTATTTATAGAAATGCTTTTACTTTTCAGTTGGAAACCCCACCAACATATTATTTTTTTGTTAAGCTTACATTAGCTCATAAATAGCTTTTTTTTTTTACTTGAAGTTAATAATTCCAGCTTCAATCCAACCATGTTTCATTCACTTGAATACATTATGTACATGAAGTCAAATAAACTGTCATGAGTAAAGTTAACATAATCTTGAGCAATATAACTAGATGGTAAAAAAATTGGTGTTTTCTGTTCATAGTTAAATTAAATATACAAGCTAAATTGAATAACGCACACATTAAAGCCAGATTTTTTTAGCAGTGAGAGTCAGTGGGTTTGCCCAGGTCACATCACAGGTACTATATTCAAAATCTTTGTTGAGTGGTAACATTCTCTCACTTATATACTTGTAGAAAGGACTCACTGTGACCCCGGAAATGACATTCACATCCAATCTGAGTCCCGCCGTCCCTGCAGTGCGGACAGCGGCGGCTTATGTTGTTCAAATAGGGCAGCGTGGTTACATCAGTGTCTGGGCCTGTCAGACATAAGTAATGGCAGGGGCTGAAAGGACAGCAAATCTCTTTCCCATGATGCATTGTGTCTTCAAGCCACCTATTTTTAAACCCAGAGAACCCAGAGCTCTTGTAGAATATATACAGTAGCTGTAATGCTGAAGAACAAGCCCACAGTCATGCAGTGGAGACAGTGTACACCAAATTACACCGTGCCATCTATTCTGGGTGGACCTACTACAGGACCTGTTAGAACCGGACCGACTGTGATAACTCAGAGCTGTTGAATGTAGAAAGTTATTACAATAGATACAGGCGATCAGGAGCTGTTCATTCAAGCATGTGATCTCGGTTCGTGGTGCACTCACATTAAAAGCTCGATTAACCCTTGTCTAATATATGGCACTATTAGTCTGACATTTCCAAGCAGAAAATTGCTTATTTATGTTGGTATCATTATGCCAAATTAATAACTCTTGTTATCACCCATTTTCTACGCTGACACAAAGTAGACGTTTGATCACGGCTACACGCTCTTGATCAGATGAAGAGGAAGAAGATTTCAGCCTCACCAAAGGACGCTGGGTTGGCACACTGGGCAGACTCTATCGGAATAATGTCAGAATAATGAGGGATGCGCAGCCATTACGTCACGATAACATCTCTCCTCGGCGCGGATAGCGGCAGAGGCTGCCTGACCAGGGGCCATTATGATTTATAAAAGTGTGCTGGCCTGACAGTTATGGAAGGAGTTCCTCCTTAAAAAAGGCATGAGGCGGAGATGGAAATTGAACAATATCAGTATGACCGATAACGAACGACAGGACCACTGACTGCACATTAATTATCCCCAGATGCTATGGTAATGGGGGCCATTTGCTATGCAAAGCATGGCCTGTCCCGAGCCACAGTCGATATTCGCTGCTGTCTCATACACATCACACTCCTCTCCTCTTTTTGCTCTGAAAAACCCAGCAGGCTGTGTGTCAGTCTTTACAACATGACTGGACATGAGCGTGTAATATATGGATATACAGCACTAACACTAAGACTCCCTGAACGTTGGCTTCTGGTCAGATTCACACAATATTATGTGATTCATCTGTATGAATGTACAAAAAAATAACTTAACCAGTAAAGAGTGGTGACTCTCCCACCCCTAAATGGGGTCTGATTTTGTCCTCGGTCTTTGCGGATGTAATAAAAAATGAAATAATCCCAATACATGATGCTGGACTTAAATCTGCTGCTTTGCTGGGAAAATATTATAAAAAAAACAATCAGTCAGAATCATCAGTACATGAGAGACACCTCTGTTTTTTGGCCAACTCTACTTGGCGCGCCTCTGGAGAGCAGCTGTTTCAGTTGGGTTTGTGTCCGCGGTTACGTCCGGGGTATTAACTGCTCTCTACATCTCTGTGACTCGGGATTTCTCTGTCTTTCCTCGGCTTCTCTTTCCCACTGACTTGATACAAAACACAGTGTGTTATTAGGGTAGACCATCTCACAAGGTAATCACCCCGTGTCTCCCTCTCCATTCTTTATCTTTCATTCAGTCTCTCTCTCTCTACCTCTGTCTGTACCAGTTCAATTCATCCTCCTCTTCAAAGGAAAATCTTCAGTAATCACTGATAGGACTGTCCGGTATTCAATATCAATTTAACAACACTAACAAAAGAAAAAGGTTTCTGGTACAAAAGGTTGTGATTCACTACAAAAGCTTAATACAGACATTGAGTTATTTATTGTGTTCACCAGTAATTAAGAAGTTTGAGTTTGTTAAAAGGAGAAATACATTTAGGTATATTTCATCTGAATAGACGGCGTATAAATCAGACATTAGGAATAATAAAATAAATACATCACAATTATATAGATTTTCTTATAGATTTATCTTTGATAATTAATTGCATAGATGTTACAAAGAATATTAAATAGTACTGTATTAAAGTCTTGAGTCACCTCTTATTTCTTCATATAAAGTTAAATTAAATTTAATTATGTGGATTAAATTTAAAAAATAAGAACAAACGTTTTACTGCGAGAGGCTGCGAAGTGACTAAAGATACAATTTAAAAGCGTGTTGTTTATGTAGCGACCTCGTTTCCCCTCTCGTCTGTTCCAACCCCTCAGCATTCAGCATCAGCAGTAACTAATCACCTCCTGATCATCTCTCATCATCTGCACTGGTTTCTCACTGGCTCAGGACTTAATGCAGATGATTTTATACTTGAACGATTCTCAGGTCACTGTGCGGCTTAACAAACACAAACACACTCCTCTAAAACTGATCAGGTAGAGGGACTGGAGCGAACGTAACGAGAGACAAAAAGTCCCTCAGGACGCCTGGAGATCTATTCCAATGTCCTCAGGACTACATTAAACACACAAGAACGTCTGGGGTCTTTGGAAGCTAAATGTTAAGTGGTTGCTATTTATTGATCAGCTGCACATTTGTAGTTATGTTTAAACGTATTTTCTCGTCCATTTACACGTTCTTGTTATTTTTCTGTGTGTGCATTCTTGTGAAGATTCCTCGAGGTCAGAGAAGAAAGAGAGTCGGTGCCCAACGCCGGGTTGCGATGGCACTGGTCATGTGACTGGCTTGTACCCTCACCATCGAAGCCTGTCTGGCTGCCCACATAAAGACAGAGTTCCTCCAGAAAGTAAGAGACACACACACACTCCTCACACACTGTCTCCTGCTTCGTAACTTGCTGGTCTTGTGCTTGGCTTGGATTTGTCCTGCTTAGCGTCATCATCATACTATATGTTTCTGTGAGCGTCTTTTAGGTGTCAAGGCCATTTTTTATAGTGGCATGGGTTTTAATTTTGCATGGATTTACATATTTATATATATATATATATATATAGTTTGTTTTCTTCCCTGCATGCTCATCTTATGAAATCTTATAGATTGTTTTTATTTTATTTTTTATGTCAATACAGTTATAACTGAAACTTAATACATCCTGTATATAATTTGTAATATAAAACTTGAATACATAAAATAGCAATGTTCAAGAGGGACTCTTTTATTTATTAAGCTGGTTCCGTTGCATTTGATTTTTTTTATTATGTCCAGTTGAATGAAGGATAATAATTATGGCTCACATCCCTGCTGTAAGGGCAGAACACAGGAAGGGTAGTGATCTTTCTCCCACTTACTGCTCTCATTCACCTTGTGCAAATCTCCCTATAAACTATCTTTTACACAATCCATTAAACCACAGAGAGGATCCCACGTTATGGTAGCAAATGACCCAGAAGGCAATCAAATGAGCTGACAGCTTTAATGACAGCCCAGAAAATTAGTTAACGTAAAAAGATTTGCCTATAAAGTGTCCAGATGTCAAGAGGTGTAATTTAAGCAAGTCTCCAAGTTCAGGACATGCCGAGTGAGGTCTGGAGTGACCTCAGACTTTACCCACATGATTTATCTTCAGATAGACCTCAGAAGTGCTTTTACTCATTACGAAAGAAAACCTCATTACTTTTTTTAGGCCCGAAACCTCATTACTAGGCCCCGACAAAACATCACGTCCAAAAGTGTTTTATTGATTAAAAATGACATATTGTAGTTTTTCAAAAGGTTGCAGTTGCTTTGAACTTGCCGTGTCCTGATTTAGATTTTTTTTCCACACAAATCTTTTTTATTATACAAAGATAACCTGAGCAAATACAAAATGCAGTTAAATAGATGTTTACGTATTTTCTCATTAAGAGAACAAACCTGTCCAAACGTATGCACCTAGCTCTAAGTAATCTAAGTAATATTCCCCCCCTCCCCCCCTTTGTTAATTCATTAATGAATCGTGGTTTTTGTAAAGCTGGGTTAAATTTCAGGTGCCACGCCCAGGCCTGATTACTGCCAGACCTACTGAATCAAGAAAGCATTTAAATAGAACGTGTCTGATAAAGTGAAGCACAACAAAAACAAACAAACAAAAAAGGCACGACAGAACAGAAACTTATCAACACGTATCAGTTTGAACTTTTTTGGCATATTAGTAAACTGTTTTCATATTATTTTATTTAATTTTTTTAAATTCAAAAAGACAAGAAATGTGGCATGTCATGTTACAGAGAAGTCCTGAGGTCTGTGCAGAAAATACTGACTGTTACAGAACAGAACTCCAGCACTGGAGACTAGGGTTAGGGTTAGGGTTAGAGTGTACACAGGGTTAGGGTTAGAGTGTACCTAGGGTTAGGGTTAGAGTGTACACAGGGTTAGGGTTAGAGTGTACACAGGGTTAGGGTTAGTGCATGTGAACACAGGGCCAACTGTACGACGAGAAGAACCAGTCAACTTGGATATGTGTATATGAGTGTGTATGTAAGTATGTACAGTATATGCATAAGTGTGTGTGTGTGTGTGTGTTTGTGTGTGTGTTATTGCACATGGTCACATACTGTATCTCCTTTTCCACAAATGTTAAGGAAGCTAAAGACTTTTCCATATTAATTGATTAATTACTTTACACTTTTATTAATATTATAACAATCATCATGCAGTCTTTATGCTACTGTCGTAAACACACACCATATCTTTACACATCTATATTTTTATACCTATACGAATACCTAACACTTTTGTTTGTACAGTCTCTAAATCCTTCTAATTCATCAGCACCGTGGTGGAAAGCAGTAAAAACACTCCTTATGCATAATTATCGAAGGTTAAACACATGAAACGTGTTGCATATTTTCCACTAAGAGTATATTTACAATAAGATCATAATGTAATTGAAAAAGTAAATAATTGATTTTCCTGAGTGTGGGGATTTCAGTAACACACCGGAGAAGAGCGACTTAATTTTCCCGTTATTTGCCAGATATTTCTCCCGGAACGTCTCTGTGCATCATGAACCTCATGAATCGCAGACAGAATAAAGAGACAGCATTAATAATGCATTGTCCACTCTTAGAGATGAATGCGTTATAATATGTCAGTGCTTCACTGTTTGTGTGAAAGTGTGTGAGAGTGTCAGAAAAACACACCGCAGGCTGCAGCACTGGCGGGACACTGCGCTCTTCGGGCAGGTTATTGAGCGCACGTTGATAGAGGAGAGCATCTCTACAGCTGCTCCATTGCACATAATGCATTTTTTAGCAGCGACCTGTCGATAGCTCGACATGCTCACAACAGGTCACCTTTCAGTCTGCTGGATACACCACGGGGCTGGCAAAGAGCACACAACAATTTATTAAGAGCCCCAACAAAAGTGTGTGTGTGTGTGTGTGTGTGTGTGTGTGTGTGTGTGTGTGTGTGTGTGTGTGTGTGTGTGAGGGGAGAGAGAGAGAGAAAGGATGTGAGGAGATTTCAAAACCAGCTAACCCTTTACCTAGACATTAACTAGACCTGATATAAAAGCTGTTTTATTCAGATGTCATAACTACTATTTTGTGATAGTGAGAGTTTTATATTTGAAACTCTTATTTAATAAAAGTATCACAAGTAAGTCAATAAATACATTTTTTTGCTGAGTAATTGCTGTATTTTAATGTTTAAAAAATGTTAATGTTAAAAAAAATATTAAAATAATTTTTATTCTTTAATAGAGTTTCTTTTGAATAACAGGCATATGTGTCATTTATTTGTAAAAAATTATACATACTGTAGCATCATGTTGTTATAGCAGTAATGCAGTATAATCTATATATTAAAATAAAATACACCAAACTGAAAGCCCACTACAAATAGGCCTAACTTTATTGTAATGATGTCATAATTGTCATGAATGGGGTGTTGTGGCAAGGTGTTGAACGCCGTGGGCGGAAGGAGCAGGCATAGAGGCAGAGGGGTGGTGTTAACCAAAAAAAAGAGTCTTTAATAAAGGTTAAACAAAGTATAAATAAAGATACAAACAAAGGAACAAACAAACTTAAACCATACTTAACTTTGTGCTAACAGGGGCTCTCTGGCAAGACACAGACAGGGGAATAAACACACGTCCTGTGACGAGACACAGGCAGGAGGAAACACAAAACACGTCCTGTGACGAGACACAGGCAGGAGGAAACACAAAACACGTCCTGTGACGAGACACAGGCAGGAGGAAACACAAAACACGTCCTGTGGCGAGACACAGGCAGGGGACAAACGTAACAAGACACAAAACACGTCCTGTGACGAGACACAGGCAGGAGGAAACACAAAACACGTCCTGTGGCGAGACACAGGCAGGGGACAAACGTAACAAGACACAAAACACGTCCTGTGGTGAGACACAGGCAGGGGACAAACGTAACAAGACACAAACGAGGCGTGGAGCTGAAACTGGACATTGGAGAGGACGGGAGATACTAGAGAGGACGGGAGACACTAGAGAGGACGGGAGACACTAGAGAGGACGGGAGACACGTAAAGACGAGACGAGAGACCAAGAGAGGGACAGGACAAGGGCTAAAGACATGGCAATCAGCTAGGCATGGCTTCTAGCTAAACATGGCTAAGCATTGCTTAACCATGGCAGTTAGCTACACATACACCTAGCTAAGCATGTCTTCAGCCCCAACATGCACTAAGCTATACTTACCTAATAGCTTAAACACACTAGGGAATAGGGGCACAGAAACACAGACAAAGACTACCCAGTGGCTAGGCGAGGCAGCCCTCCAAGGCTAAGCGAGGCAGCACTCACAAGCTAGTCGTTACTCCAAAGCCGGAGGGACCGCACTCTAAACCTAGGCACACTGGGACGCTAGGGGGAGAGGAAACACAGACAAGGGATACCCAGTGGCTAGGCTAGGGGACCCTCAAAGGCTAGGCTAGGGGACCATCAAAGGCTAGGCTAGGGGACCATCATAGGCTAAGCTAGGGGACCATCAAAGGCTAGGCTAGGGGACCATCATAGGCTAGGCTAGGGGACCATCATAGGCTAGGCTAGGGGACCAGCAAAGGCTAAGCTAGGGGACCAGCAAAGGCTAGGCTCAGGACACATCAAAGGCTAGGCTGAGGACACATCAAAGGCTAGGCTCAGGACACATCAAAGGCTAGGCTGAGGACACATCAAAGGCTAGGCTGAGGACACATCAAAGGCTAGGCTAGGGGACACCTAAAGGCTAGGCTCACTGGGCAACTCGGGGGAGAGGAAACACAGGATAGCTAGAGAAACAGAGGGGCTATGGCTAGAAGCATGCTAGTACTGTCACTGTACTATAAACTCAACATAGCATTTAGCTAATCATGCTCCTAGCCACACATACACCTAACTGCTTACCTGCTCTAGCTAACCACAAGAACACAGGAGGACAGGACTGAATCAGCTCCACTAACACAGACACACAAAACATACACAGAGACATTGCCAATAAGAGAGCCCAAGTCAACACAACTAAAATCAAAGTACAAATTAAACAAATAAAAACAAACCAAAATGCCCACATAACAGACAGTGGTATTCCCAAAAATGCTCGACCCAGTTTCCCAGTCTAAACAGCTATTTATAGATTAATTGATGGCTACCTCGGTTCAGGTGTGCACTGCATCACCTGACCGAGGTGCCTGCTGGGAAACTGAGTCGGCCAACAAAAACTACAAAATAAAAACAGTGACCTCTAGTGGAGGACCCTTACAGTACCCCCCCCCTTAAACCGCTCCTCCGGAGCGCTATTGGTGGTCCCAAGGCACTTCCCTGGTGTCCCTTCACCCGACCCCGACGGGCTAGTTCCCGTAGTCAACTGTGTGGCGGAGGCAGCACCGGATCGCTGTTGTGGGCCGGGCGGAGGGGGCAGCACTGTATTGCTCTGAGAAGTAGAGCCCCTGAAGACAGTGCTGTGTTGTCCCCCAATCCGGGCGGCCGATGCAGTACTGGCTTTTCCTCCGCCGTGCCGCGGTGGGTGCCCGACATCGAAGCCGGGTGCTGGACGCTGTGCTGGGGTGTCGCTCCGAAGGCGGTAAGCCTTGAATAAGGGCTACTGGACGAAGGTGGGGGGCCTCCACCTGAGGCCTGCTGGTG
The DNA here is from genome assembly GCF_024256425.1 of Clarias gariepinus. Classification (NCBI taxonomy): domain Eukaryota; kingdom Metazoa; phylum Chordata; class Actinopteri; order Siluriformes; family Clariidae; genus Clarias; species Clarias gariepinus. The sequence goes on along the minus strand of NC_071112.1, from coordinate 264,353 downwards.
TTGCTGGGACCTCCTCGAGGCGCTCGGCGGCTGCTGCTGCTGGGACCTCCTCGAGGCGCTCGGCGGCTGCTGCTGCTGCTGCTGGGACCTCCTCGAGGCGCTCGGCGGGTGCTGCTGCTGCTGCTGGGACCTCCTCGAGAGGCGCGAAGGGTGCTGCTGCTGCAGCGGTGGCCTCCCCGTGAGGCGCGAAGGGTGCTGCAGCGGTGGCCTCCCCGTGAGGCGCGAAGGGTGCTGCAGCGGTGGCCTCCCCGTGAGGCGCGAAGGGTGCTGCAGCGGTGGCCTCCCCGTGAGGCGCGAAGGGTGCTGCAGCGGTGGCCTCCCCGTGAGGCGCGAAGGGTGCTGCAGCGGTGGCCTCCCCGTGAGGCGCGAAGGGTGCTGCAGCGGTGGCCTCCCCGTGAGGCGCGAAGGGTGCTGCAGCGGTGGCCTCCCCGTGAGGCGCGAAGGGTGCTGCAGCGGTGGCCTCCCCGTGAGGCGCGAAGGGTGCTGCAGCGGTGGCCTCCCCGTGAGGCGCGAAGGGTGCTGCAGCTGTGGCCTCCACGCGAGGCTGCCGCTTTAAAGTCCCAGCCCCCTCTGCTATGCCTTGGTTGGGTCGAGCATTTTGTCACGAATGGGGTGTTGTGGCAAGGTGTTGAACGCCGTGGGCGGAAGGAGCAGGCATAGAGGCAGAGGGGTGGTGTTAACCAAAAAAAAGAGTCTTTAATAAAGGTTAAACAAAGTATAAATAAAGATACAAACAAAGGAACAAACAAACTTAAACCATACTTAACTTTGTGCTAACAGGGGCTCTCTGGCAAGACACAGACAGGGGAATAAACACACGTCCTGTGACGAGACACAGGCAGGAGGAAACACAAAACACGTCCTGTGACGAGACACAGGCAGGAGGAAACACAAAACACGTCCTGTGACGAGACACAGGCAGGAGGAAACACAAAACACGTCCTGTGGCGAGACACAGGCAGGGGACAAACGTAACAAGACACAAAACACGTCCTGTGACGAGACACAGGCAGGAGGAAACACAAAACACGTCCTGTGGCGAGACACAGGCAGGGGACAAACGTAACAAGACACAAAACACGTCCTGTGGCGAGACACAGGCAGGGGACAAACGTAACAAGACACAAACGAGGCGTGGAGCTGAAACTGGACATTGGAGAGGACGGGAGATACTAGAGAGGACGGGAGACACTAGAGAGGACGGGAGACACTAGAGAGGACGGGAGACACGTAAAGACGAGACGAGAGACCAAGAGAGGGACAGGACAAGGGCTAAAGACATGGCAATCAGCTAGGCATGGCTTCTAGCTAAACATGGCTAAGCATTGCTTAACCATGGCAGTTAGCTACACATACACCTAGCTAAGCATGTCTTCAGCCCCAACATGCACTAAGCTATACTTACCTAATAGCTTAAACACACTAGGGAATAGGGGCACAGAAACACAGACAAAGACTACCCAGTGGCTAGGCGAGGCAGCCCTCCAAGGCTAAGCGAGGCAGCACTCACAAGCTAGTCGTTACTCCAAAGCCGGAGGGACCGCACTCTAAACCTAGGCACACTGGGACGCTAGGGGGAGAGGAAACACAGACAAGGGATACCCAGTGGCTAGGCTAGGGGACCCTCAAAGGCTAGGCTAGGGGACCATCAAAGGCTAGGCTAGGGGACCATCATAGGCTAGGCTAGGGGACCATCAAAGGCTAGGCTAGGGGACCATCATAGGCTAGGCTAGGGGACCAGCAAAGGCTAAGCTAGGGGACCAGCAAAGGCTAGGCTCAGGACACATCAAAGGCTAGGCTGAGGACACATCAAAGGCTAGGCTCAGGACACATCAAAGGCTAGGCTGAGGACACATCAAAGGCTAGGCTGAGGACACATCAAAGGCTAGGCTAGGGGACACCTAAAGGCTAGGCTCACTGGGCAACTCGGGGGAGAGGAAACACAGGATAGCTAGAGAAACAGAGGGGCTATGGCTAGAAGCATGCTAGTACTGTCACTGTACTATAAACTCAACATAGCATTTAGCTAATCATGCTCCTAGCCACACATACACCTAACTGCTTACCTGCTCTAGCTAACCACAAGAACACAGGAGGACAGGACTGAATCAGCTCCACTAACACAGACACACAAAACATACACAGAGACATTGCCAATAAGAGAGCCCAAGTCAACACAACTAAAATCAAAGTACAAATTAAACAAATAAAAACAAACCAAAATGCCCACATAACAGACAGTGGTATTCCCAAAAATGCTCGACCCAGTTTCCCAGTCTAAACAGCTATTTATAGATTAATTGATGGCTACCTCGGTTCAGGTGTGCACTGCATCACCTGACCGAGGTGCCTGCTGGGAAACTGAGTCGGCCAACAAAAACTACAAAATAAAAACAGTGACCTCTAGTGGAGGACCCTTACAATAATGTTGGCATGAACATAAATGAAATGTTAAGAAATAAACCTCACCTAATGTTGATGTCCATCCTGAAACACAATAAATAAGATATATTAAATGATATATGATGTACAGTACTTAGAGATGCGTGCTTGTTGGTCGATGCTGTAGTTTCCTATTTCTCTAAGAAGTTACTATACGGGGACATTACTAGTGCATTTACAAAGTTTAAAGTTTAATAATCAGGAGTCCCATCATGCATGAGGTATAAAGAGCAAGTTTCCATCTTAGAAGTTTATCTAAAAACAGAATGAACAAAAACTTCACCATTTTCTAGCAACATTTAATGACATATTAATGGATGAAGCTCTGGAACCGTAAATCTCACCGTCCCCTCTTTTAATAAGCTTTTAAACAGAATTGTAGTTCATGCAGCAAATTGTTAACTATTGCAAATAAATTAACATAGTTATAAAAAGTTTAAAATAAAAGTAATCTACACTGAAAAGTAAACCTTACACACCGTTAAAGTTCACAAGTTAATAATAAAGATAAATATGCAGGGCGTTGAGGATGGATTTGACTTTAACTGCTGAAACTTACATTTCTGTGCAAAAGTCTTAGGTGTCCTGTGTTATTTTTTCATAATGTAATATATATATATATATTCTGTTGTTGTTGTTATTTCATGACATCTCTGCTAAGTTAGTGCATTTTACACATCAGTTTATTAGCGCGAAACTGAATGTTACCGAAAACATTTGTAAGTTAGTAAGAAAAGCTGCATATGACCATTTTCAGACAAAAAATAAAATAAAAGCTGTCGGGTTTTCATGCAAAAGTCAGTCCTCAGAAGAACTGCAGCTGGTTCTATAGGATGTACTGCAAAACTTAGTAACTACTATATAACTTAGATACTACTTAGTAACTTAGTTACATAAAATTAGATGTTTGTAATAACACACTATAAAGGAAAGTAATCATTATTTAATGTATATAAACAATAAAAATACATTGCAAAATACATGGTCCAGTATGTGTAACTCTGTAATTATAGTGTAATGTCACTGTTATAGTTAATCATTAGAAAAATGTCTAAGCTGAAATATTAAACCGGCAAAGAACCACACACACACACACACACACATATATCGAGTAAAGTGTTTATAGATAGTCATGCAATTATAAGTTTAATCTCCTTATTAAATACCATGTGTGGAAAATATTTTATGGTTTATTGATCAACATATTTGTTGTCTAATAAATAAATGTAGCATCAGATATATAAATAAAACTTTAGAAACCTGATTTGTTTTTACTTAGAATTCATCATTTTGTCCTTGAGCAATCTAAATTACATTCACACAACATTCCTCCAATCCTTAAGTGCATTTATCATCAGAGGCACTACATTATAGTCTTTATTCAAGACTATAAAAATGCAGCACAGTGTTTGAGAGTCTGTCCATCTCTAGGTAGCAGCCTTGGTCCAATTAAACATAGTGCGGAGTAATTAATGTGTCAGAGCTGGAGGAGAGGATGAGGGTGAGAGTTTAAGGAGGTGATGATGAAGACAGTGAAGACACACAAAGAGAGAGAGAGAGAGAGAGAGAGAGAGTGAGAGAGAGAGAGAGAGAGAGAGAGTCAAAGCCCCTGCGTCTTCTTCTTTCCTCTCCTCTACTTCCTAAAGATCATTAATCTAATTGGCGCCAGTGGGGATTTCAAATCATCATGGACAGTATTTTTTTTAATGGTGAGAGTTACTGAAGATAAATACTGGAAAAAGAAAAACATCAAATATGAAGAAGAAAATTCTGTTTATCCTTTGATTTTTCATTTATATTATTGGGATTTATCATATTAATAAGCTTTCTATCAAACATCATCATCATATATCATAAATGTATATATATATATATATTCTATGTAAAATCTACTGTATATATTGTAATACAGTGCAGAAGTCTGGACCAAAGGCAAAAATATAAAAGTATATTAAAGTATAAATAATAGAAAATGCTCAAATTGACAACTTCTAACGTTGTAGCTCTTGTGCATTCACTGAATACAAGAATCTGGAACATTACTTAATCTCAAATTCAAATTATTTTTCTAATTTCATTAGTCACATACACACTCATACACAATACGATATGCAGTGAAAGGCTTATACGACCGCCTGTGACCTTAAAATCAGGGTCATCAATAAGAAATAAATTATAGAATAGAATAAGAATAAAATATAAAAAATAAAAAATGCATAGGATATATAAATCTGAAAAGTCAGAACTGATGTAGTTCCACACACAGATGTTTTTCTCCTTAGTGCCGAGACTGCGAAAGACTCCTGAATGCAGATGACATCATAGTAAAAGGTTGAGGTAGTGGTGGGTCCGTACCTCAGGTTCTATTCAGTCCTTCTTGGGTCCAAAATAATATGACAAGTTACTGTATATATTACAGTATATTAAAATGATGAAACTCACTACAAATATTACAACACATTATTTTAGTAATCTAACAATGAGACATTTATTTAAAGATTAATTACAAGAGCACATTCAGACACATTATTGTAGCCTGAAAATGTTTAAATGTCAAAAATGATAAAGTCATGTTTCCAAATGTCATCACAGAGTGCCTCCAACAATGAAAAGGACAACATATGTGACCTTGAAGAGACAGGACGTTGTCTCAGGTTCTACTTACGTGTGTCATTCGTAGAAACACTCAGTAATATTTTAAACGTTCAAAGGTTTAATAATTATTCTTAATTTTATAGCCACTTTATTATTATTATTATTATTATTATTTTTTTTTTTTTTTTTTTTTTTTTATTATTGTTGTTGTTGTTGTTGTTATTATTAGTATAGTTATTATTAAGGGTTGGTTCTGTGCCATACATGGCATTATAATGAATAGTGTTAGTTATCAGTTAATTATATCTATAACATTATAAGAGCTGTATTGAACATTTTTGGAGTAAGCCAGTGATTATCACTATATAAGGATAGTAGTTATAATATTTAATGAATATGCAGTGGAATTATTACCAAAAATATATGGACATTTTTTACACATACCGTGTTTATGCTAAGATCATGTGACTCCTCAGGACAGGGATTTAAGTTGTTCTTTTTTGCACCACTTTATATTGGTTTATTATATTTATATATTTTTTTACAGTCAAATGTTGAATAAAGATTGTTTTCGGGTCTCCATCAGTCTGTTCATAAATCCTGTATATTCATTTTCCAATCATGTATTTTTGCTGTTTTTGCTGTCTGTATAAAGGCATGGTGAATATATATGTGTGTGTGTGTGTGTGTGTGTGTGTGTGTGTGTGTGTGTGTGTGTCATCTTGCATGCAGTTTAATGTTGTTACTTCACAATAATCTAGAGGACTAACGAACTCTGCTGCCTCCTAACTTGCCCTGTCTTCCACTCCTTTTCTTCTCTGCCATCAAGTTCTTGCAATGTATGAAAATGTTCTTAAGTGTCCTACACCTGGCTGCACAGGGCGTGGCCATGTCAATAGCAACAGGAACTCACATCGAAGGTAAGACCTCGGCTGGCGCAGGAACTCAGTTCTGTTTCACATGACTGTCTGGTGAATGAATTTATTTATTTATTATTATGTTTGTTTTATTATTTATTTATTATTTTCTGTAATGAGAGATATCCTTTTTCGGTTAATGTTGCAGTTTTAGTTGCAGTCATCAGTGTTCTTCTATGTTTGTTTGTCTATTTAAATATTATTTAATTGACTTTTTATTTATTTTGATTAATGTCTTAATAATGTCATGCACAATGTGATATCCGTCCCACAATGTCTTTATCAGAACTAAGTAATAGGTTGTTTCACTATTAAATGTTAAGAAGATTAAGATTGTGTTATTATTTGTTTTTTATTAATATATTTTTATAAAAAAGAAAAAGAACATTGCTTGTTAAGAGTCCACGGCTTTAAACATGGTTACGTGTTTCCTATGAGTATATAAAATATTAAATTAAATATTAGATGTACATTAGATGTAATGTCTGGATTTGTGCGGGTGTGTGTTACTTCCTCAGAGTAGTATATAGTATTTGTTCATTATTAGTATTTGAGTCATTATTTCAGGGACTTTTGCAGTTTAATTGTCTGACCAAAACATTCTAATAACATTTACTGTTAACTAGATGTTTTATGTTTATTCACTGTATAAAAGCATCACATTTACATTAATAATAATAATCAGTAAACATACATATTAGTGAAGTTCAGCAGATCTTGACAAACATGACAAGAGTAAAGCAATAATACTTTATACTTTATACATCACTGTATGTTTCAAGTAATTCACTAATGATGTAAAATCGAATAAAGTCCATTATATTCGTCTATTTAGTGGATGATTTGATCCACAGTGACAGGATTGAGCCGAGCAGTTGAAGGTTAAGGGTCGTGCTCAGGGACTCAACCATTTCTGGGATGTGAACCCCTTCGAACCCTCGACCACCGAGCCACTATTATCCTCGACAAGCTCGCGCTGACTCGGCCACCTCTGCTCTTGTACAAAATCGCACTAGAAGATGAATTTCAGGGGTTTATTCAAAAAATATCAACATGGTTTTGTGCTTGTCTAAAATAGCTGCTAAAGTGAAAAGAACAAAAACTATCCACTAATTACTAAAATGCTAAATACCACTTATTTTTACTTATTTCACTTTAACCCAGTGCACTGATGTACAGTAAAACTTTTATAGTGTTGTGAGTTTTTGTGCACATAAAAAGCTAAAGAATGTCCAGAATATATTTGATTTTTTCCACAACCTTGCATATACACCAATACTTAACCCTTAGAAAAAGATTAAGCATGTGTCTGTAGCTGTGACTGGGATGATAAATGCCGCGCTTGTTGCAGTCTTCCTCTGTAATGCGTGTAATTCTATTCTGGGTGCTGCTGCAGTGGAGGTGTGACGGTCAGCAGCTGGTGTGGGATGGTAGGCCTGGCACCAGCCATTAGCACGTCTATGACACCCGAACAGGAGCGCCAGCTGTGCATCTCTCTCTCTCGCTCGCTCTCTCTCTCACACACACACACACACACACACACACACACACACACTCTCAGAGCCACTCTGAGGAACGCACCTGCTGTAGAAGAAAAGACCTAACACACAAATTCACACACTTTTAACTCTTACATCTGTACTCACCAGCATGGAAACGTGTGTACTCAGGCCCCAGAGCAAATTACCGGTTTGTCTCGTGTCATTTGCACGGAGACAGACCTACACACACCTTTGCTGTTACTTTGTTCCTTCTGCCTGCCGTGAGAAAACTCTTCACTGAGTTGCTTTAACACTCTTAACGGATCACAAAAAGAGGAAATAGTGACTCTAAATGCATTCTCATGGGAAGTCACAGTCTGGCGTCTGAAAAGCGAGTCTGAAATCCACATGTTTTAACTCTGGTGTGGATTTGTTTTGCTTGGAAATGTGGAGTTAAGCGTTTAGTACAGACCTCATGAAGCTGAAGCTGTTGTTGTCTGCCTGATTATTTTTTTTTGTGTGTTATTTAATGTTTTCTTAAATATCTGCAATCAATGTGCAATCAATATATACAGAGAGGGGCATCATGTGCTGCTTTTCATCATTATTATATTTTTTTCACTTTGTGTTGTCTTGACACAGTCTCTCGGGATGTCCGATAGCAGCTGCTGAGAAACTGGCCAAAGCTCATGAGAAACATCAAGCCTGCAACGGAACCAAATCCAGCCAGGGATCGGACCGAGTTCTAAGGTAGGGGTTAATATCACAGCCCATGGGTTACACGACATTGTTAGGGGATCATCGGTGGTCCTGCCTGTTCTTTCCTGATGTCTCACTTCTGATTGCAGAATGTCTACATTATTATTTCGTTTACCAGCGTCCACTCATGTGGTGTTCACATCCCAAACTAAACCCAACCTGAGTTATGATGTTCATGACTTTGCACTGTGTGTGTTTCATTCATTTATTCTTTGCTTCATGATTTATTTTATGATTTACTGTTTAAAGCAGAAACTGCTTTTAATATTTTTCAGACATGTTTTGTAAAAACAAATGAATCCAATGTGAGTTCATGCTAACACAACATGACTGGAATTTTTTTTTAAATAAATTTTCATGTGCCCTGATTTCCATAATTGTTGTTTCAGCATTAAATAACATTACTCGAGCTCTTCTACTACAGCTTCTGATGAATCATAAAGGGACCCAAAGTCCCAATTCTCTTTAATGCTTTCTTCAAGACTTCAGTGGAGCTTGAACAACAGATAAAAGACTTTGGACTTGATTTAGGCGTTCGGTTGAGAGTCTGACTCGAACTTCAGAGTAAAAGCCTGGCAGAGGCCCAAGACCAGTTTATTCCAAAAATATTAGTGCTGTTAAAATGTTTCTGAAAATAGCCTCAAACTGCATTTGCAAATTAAATCCCCGGTTATGGGACGAAATATACAGCAGCCGGATGTTAAAAAATATTGAATTAATCACCAAATGCCACATGTGTCACTTCATAGTTTTGAAATCTCCAGTATAGTTCTAGAATGTAGGAAAATAAATCCAAACTTTTGACTGTAACACACAGTGTGTGCCCGAATTTTAGGAAAAGAATAATTGAATATGTTTTTCCTACACAATTTTCCTATAAATACTTCATGTGGAGGATGTAAAAAGATGATATAATCTAAAACAACACCTGCCAAAAACAAACAGCAAATAAGAGACAGTACAAGTCAGTTGTCATGTCTATTCTTTATCAGTATAGCGTTGTGTTCAGCTTAGTCAGGACAAGAAACTATTACTCTCATATTTAATGGTTAATACTCACTTTTTAAAGAAATCAGATGTTTATTACTAAATCTGGTTAATTATTTATGCGATGATATGATTTCCATCAGATCCTGTTGAAGCTCCTCTGTCACTTGCTCTTTTAGGCCCATGTGCTTTGTAAAGCAGCTGGAGATCCCACAGTACGGCTTTAAGAACAACGTCCCCACCACCACCCCGCGCTCCAACCTGGCCAAAGAGCTGGAGAAATATTCCAAGACCAGCTTCGACTACAACAGCTACGACAGCCAGAATGTCTACGGCAAACGTGCCATCGCTCCAAAAGTCCAGGGCCGTGACACATCACCCAAGGGATACGACGGTAAGACCCGCAGAACCACGTTTGAGCTTTCTATTAAACACATCGTCTGATGAGGCTCGTGAGCAGGAGAATGAACATCGTATTTCTGGCTCCATATAATTTTAGAGTGAGGCTTCCTTTTAGTGAATATGAATTCAGTGAATAGCAAAAGAACCGTTGCTACAATGACGCTATTTTATGAGTGTTCTCTGCATCTTCTCCGGGCTTTGACCAGGGGAATGGAAATGTATGGAAATTATATAGTAGTGAATGCATAATGAATGACTGGGTAGAGGCGAGTCAAGGTCTAGTCTCTGGGCCACTGCTAATTGCAATTCTGTGTGAATAGCAGCCAGTTCCCTGGCTGAACTTTAATGACGGAGAAATAAGTGGGCATATAGAGAGAGACAGACACAGAGAGAGAGAGAGACAGACAGACAGAGAGACAGACAGAGAGAGAGAGAGAGAAATGGCAGCAGGGAACTCAGTTGGAGATGCCACTTTGATGCCCGGCTGGTGGCTCATTGTAACTTGTGTCAGATGGCAAAAGCACAACTTTCTCACCTGAAGCTCAAGGATGCAGCTCTGCACAAACACTCCAGCCGCACTGCTTTTACTCACCTACAGCTCACATTAGAACATTAGATACTCAGTTATCTATTAGAAATTAATTCACTAGAGTCTTCACAATAACACTTGATGTAAGGATGGAATTCACCAGGTGACCTGAAACTGACACAAATCCTTTGTGACATAAATCTACATCAACCTTTTTAATAAATTGCAAAGAGCAAATTTGATATATTGATATATTAATATAAGCACAACTTTACAGTGTAATACTTCCTTTATAGTTCCCTGATCTGTGCATTTGTCAAGAAATTTAGTATACTTTCTAAATGCATAGTAAATGACGGAGACTCATTGCACAATAATAAACTAGTTATACATGTCATATACAAAGTTGTAGGTGTAATATAGACAGATAGACAGATAGATAGATAGATAGATAGATAGATAGATAGATAGATAGATAGATAGATAGATAGATAGATCGCAGAACTACATAAGATGTTTATACCAATTAGCCTTTACATTATATTAAAATCAGTCACATGTAAAGTGAATACCTTTAATTTAGAACAGTAAAATGCCACGTGACGGGGGGAGGGGGGGGTGCGCGTATACAGTATAGGGCACGTGTGAACAGTCAGTTCTTGAAGTTTATGCGTTAGAGTCACAGATATGAGATTACTTTGGCTAGATGACTGGGTCAGAGCGTCTCCAAAATGGCAGGTTCTGCAGGGTGTTCGTGGTCGGCAGTTGTTAGTAAAAGTGATGATCCAAGGAAGGACAACCATCATCCAGCAGCAGAGCACCAACATGAGGATCAGACCTGGATCATGGAGCAATGGAAGCAGGTGGTGAGGTTTAATGAATTGTTTTCTTTTAAATTATTTGTAAAGCAGTGTGTGTGTGTGTGTGTGTGTGTGTGTGTGTGTGTGTGTGTGTGTGTTGCTTACTTTGGGCTAAGAGATGACACCAGAATGCACCATGAGAGAAAGCGAAGCTGCAAAGGGAGTGTGATGCTCTGACATTCTGAGTTCTGAAGTTCTGACATTCATGTGAATGTTACTTTGGCACGAAGCACTAACCTAAAAGTTATTGCAAACCAAGTGCACACCTTCACAGTAAGAGAATCCCTAAAGGCAGTAGTGGGATAATCCACCCTGTCTCAGTGCTAAAAAAGTGTTTATGATTTGAAGAGTTTAAGGCGTCGGCTTGACTGTTAAATTCCCCAGATCTCAACGCTGTGGGATGTGCACAGAGGACACACCCTTCAACCTGCAGGACTTAAAGTGTCTGCTGTTAATGTCTTCAAGTCAGACACCAGAGCACACCTTCAGGGGTCTTGTGGAGACCACGCCTTCACGCTCAGAGCCAGCATCTAATAATAGTTGAGTGGGGGCACAAAGGGTTAAGACTCTTCGTTACTGATCAGAAGGTTGGTGGTTTGACCCCCATCAGAAAATGTGTCCTCATAGGAGGACAGTTAGGATTCCCGAGTCTACATTGTGTGCGTGGCCACTGTACGTCTACTTCCTCCTAATAAAGTGATTTGAAGTAATTAACTGGATGATGAAGTAATATCTTGTCATATTATGTTTATTTAATAATTGTGTTTCCTGTTATATGTTTATTTTTTGTTTGTATTTCATTGCATTTGCCTTGCTAATAGATTTTTATTTAATTTCTTTAATATATAAAATTTTTCTTGAATATACTACATTCAGTCCATGTCCATTATAAAGAAAAAATATTAACTATATTATCTTCCTTCCATCATGAAAGCCATTCTGCCTAACGGTCGACTTAAACAGCTGTGTAACCCAAATCCAAATACAGAATAAAAAATAAATAAAATAAAATTCCCAGTGTAAGTGTAAACTGTTGCTGATGCTATAGAGCAGGTCTACATATCAATAAGGTCTATAGTGCACACTGTGTGTCATGATGAAAAGAGGGAGTGCTCGGCAAAATGCAGGAGGCTGAACAACAGCAGGACTGAGATAAGAGCTGCCGTTTTATGAACTGGGATTTGAAGGACGTGATGGTGGAGATGTTATGGAGGCTCTGTGGGTGGGTTCAATAAAATTGAATGACCTGCCCCCTTCAGAGAGGAATCGATACTTCAGAACAAGTAAACCTTTACTACGTGATCCAGGAGTACCATGTGTGCAATGAAGATGGAGTAGCTCAGCCTGTATGGCAAGACAAGGTAACGTAGGGTTTTAAAGGTTAGAAGCATTATTTTATGCAGAATTAAAGTTGTAACTAATGACCGGTGGAGGTGGTAATAAATGTGGGTGATATTGTAGGCATTTTGTATAATGTGAAGAAATACTCTAGCTTTTGCATGTATTGCAGTTTGTGGTGTTAAATCTGATAGTTATGATGTCGTCTCTTGATTATTGGTGCAAAAATATGCACAGCAGGAATGAGCTTACCCGGTGCCGTAATAAGTTATAATTGCTAAATACTTTCAGAAATAGTTGAAGGGCGAGCAATCGTACCTGAGCATCGTCTGAAGCAGTTGTGCCGAGTGTGAAAGCTAACAGCAAATGCTAACAAAAGCCCCTTTATAATAGCCTGATGAAGTTAAACAATTTTATTACCAAATAATGTCATCGTAATCAATTAGGCAAATCTTACCATGATGTAATACATATATACTGTATTACATCATCCACACACACAAAGCTTCACCCATAGCATACATACATACTGTACATTATTACACTTTGTTATATACTTTGAGTGGAAGCTATGAACTGGGTTTGGAGATAGATCCATTATCCTTTAGGGCGCCGCAATGCATGATGGTCAGAGAATGAAGTCTAGACAAAAGAACTAATATGGGCTTCAACATGAGTTAAACCCCAGGATTAACCATCACCGCTTCGAGAACATCAAAACTCCTGAACACAAATTTACTAAACACATTTAAACCCAGCCAGCGGAATATTACTTTTGTTTAGTTAAAATTTAAATTAAAGCACATGTGACATGTGGGGGAAAATAACATATTAGTGTTGGAATTATACTGAAAGATCAAGGGGTTCCTAATAATGTGGTTTGTTTAGTAAACAAAAACTATCTGTACTGAGCAATGAACAAAACTCCTGTATTTAAGTCTATATGTTTTGTGTTTGTTTGTTTGATTGTTTGTTTGTTTTGTGCTTGTATGATGCTTTCAGTGGCATTTCTCAAAATCTCTTCCCCAGACTTTAACAGTGATTACTTTTTCATTAAATTCATTATACAGATCTTTTTCTCATTTAAAGAATGCATTGGCGTATTCTCTTTAGACTGTCTTAGCTGGACGCAGTGTGTACCGTCTCTTTTTCTGTGTGTCTCCTCAGCTAAGCGATACTGTAAGAACTCCAGCTCGGCCAGCAGCACCAGCAGTAGCTACACTCCCAGTAGCAGCAGCAGCCTGAGCTGTGGAGGAGCAGCAGGAGGAGGAGGAGGAGGAGGAGGAGGAGGAAGCAGCGCAAGCAGCACCTGCAGCAAAAGCAGTTTTGACTACACGCATGACATGGAGGCTGCACACATGGCGGCTACAGCCATCCTCAACCTGTCGACACGCTGCAGAGAGATGCCTCAGAGCCTGAGCGGCAAACCACAGGAGCTCTGCACACGGGTACAGACAACATACACTGTGTGTGTGTGTGTGTGTGTGTGTGTGTGTGTGTGTGTGTGTCTGTGTGTGTGTATTAATGTGGGTTTAGTCAGACAGCTGCTCTCTCCTCAGTACTGTGGACCGTACAGACCTACTCTCACCACGCTAACGTTAGTGTCATTAACCACAGGACAACACCTGGGACACGCCCACTCATACACAGAGTTACACCTCACAGTGCTGTTACTGTCTGTTATCAGCACTCATGCGAAGGCTTCCATCCAATCAGATTACTCGGTCAGAACTTATAATCTGCGATAAGTGATTTTCTACAACAAAGAGTAAAGACCGTACATCAATCAGTGTGTGTACTCTACATATGAAGAGATCAGGACACACACCTCATGGTTAAAGGTCTCAGTGCTGTTACTGTCTATTAACAGCAGTTATGTGATGACTCTCGTCCAATCAGATTGTTGGGGTGGAACTAACTGTTGTATAATGTTTATAGGGTAATCTCCTCACTGATGTAATGTAACAAACCCACGTCCACTTGGAACGTGATACACAGATAAACACAAAGTCTCTCCTCGAAAAAACTAATCAGTCCTTTAGAATTCCTAGAGTTTTATTCAACAATATCTGAGACTGAAGAGTTTATAGACATCAATAGACAACCTGTATTGGTGTATGTTAAGGAATTGTTTTATTTGGAAGTAATTAATGTTTGTAATTTCTTAGTACGGGTCATTATACAGTACACACACATTACGCCTGATAATCACCTTAATGCTGCAGACTGTATATGATATGAACAGACAGGATTAAAAGACGCTGAAATCCTTTAATGATTAGTACAATGAGTATTACTATATACTTATGTTATAAATTTATGAGTAAAGTGATAAATCGATAACTCTATACACCAAGTGGCCAGTTAATTAGCTATAATCTAGTAATGAATAAACATTTGTGTATATATGTGGTATTTTGCTCCTGATTCCTCTGGATTTAACAGTAAGACAGTCAGAACTGTAACTGTGCAGCCGTCATGGAATCTTTAGTCACCGAGAAGCAGAACTGTCCGTCTTCCTGTGGCCTGATTGGACATACGTACACACCTCTAGTATTAACCACACACACACACACACACACACACACACACACACACACACAAATGACACTGACACTAATGGTGAGGTGTGCAGGGATGGAAGGATAGGAAGGAGAGGGTTGGGAAGGAGAGATGATTGCATATGGTGGGGGATCGGAAGTGCCGAGAGCAAGAGGGCTTCCTCTCTCTATCTCTCTTTCTCTTCCTCCTCCATCCATCTCCTGTCACTCCGCAGAGAGGAGAGGGGGAATGAGAGAAGCAGCTGGCCTGCGGCAAAACCCATCTCCTCCTGTCACAGGCTGAGAGACAGCATGGTGCTCCTCTCCGCTTCTGACGGCTGTGCCTTCACTTCGCCTTCACTTCACTTCCTCTTATTATTTCACATTGGAATATAACTGCCTCAAATGGGGCCGTTTGTCAAACATAAAGCTGTGGAGGAAGCCAGGACCGAGCAGAATGATCATACGATTCCATAGCTGCTCTAAATACGTACTGTATAATATTATTAATGGGGATTGAGTGTGTTGTATACAGTGGATATAAAATCCAAATGAATTCAACAAAATTCAAGTAACAAAGAAATTGGAACATTTTAGGAGGAAAATCCTAAATGTACAGATGTGCATACTCTTTTATAGTGGAGCAAATGATTTTCCTCCAAATAACCAATCACAGTCATTCTAATGTAGAACAGTATTAATCATACATGTATCATCACTGAAGTGATTTTAATTAACCCCAAATCACAATATCAGCTGATTCCCATGACTTCTTCTTGGTTTCTTTCCGTATACCGTCTCTACAGCGTCTCGCCGTTGAACGGTATTGATCAGAACAGCTGTACAAAAGAATTTCCAAAACATCAGATACCTTCTTACTGTAGAACACCATCATCAGGAGGTGGAGAAAACCAGAGCGACATTACCGACATCAGGACAATCATCTGAAGCTGACAAAAAACAAAACTACATCTTGATAGAAATGTGTCGACAAGGTAGAACTTTTTAGACATAATTTTAAAACAAGACAAAAGTTTGGACACAAGTTTAGATTCATTTTCTACATTTTAGAACAATCCTGGAGATTTTATTAACTATTAAATAACTCACATGGCATCAGGTTGTTTCTACAGGAACAGTATCGTGTTGAGTGTGTTTGTAAAACCCATCAAGCTCCATGATGAAACTGTCTCTCATGAAGATCTTCCCAGGAAAACAAGACCAAAACTGAGCTCTGCTGCACCCATGGTACCCATGGTAAAGCGTAGTGGTGACGGCATTGTACTACGGGGCTGCTTTTCTTCATCTGAGACTGAAACTCTAGTCAGCAGAAAGCGACTCATGGATCGCCCCAAATACCTGGTCCGGTCTGGTCCAGTCTGGTCTGGTCTCGTCTGGTCTGGTCCAGTACGGTCTAGTACGAGGCGTTACGCAACTGAAGATGAAGAAAATAATTCCTTTCAGCATTATAACGATTAAAAGCACAAATTAAAGTTAGCAAAGGAATGGCTTTGAAAGAGAAGATCAAAGTTTTGAATGTTCCAGTCAGAGTCTAGTGTAGATCTAAATCCAGTTGAAATCGTGGAATAAATTGGAGAAGGCTGTAAACAGGAGATCCGCTTACACGTTCATAAATCTGAAGCAGGAAAGAGTAAAGTCCAAAAAGACTGAGTGCTGTTTTGCAAGCAGCAGCTGCTGAATCTAGTTTTTTAAGTATTAGATAAGGAGTGTACATCCAGGTTGCCTGTTTTAAAAAAGAAAAAAAACTATTATAAAAATCTATATATTTTATATATTTTGTGTTTGATATTTACTCTTACATTTAAGAATATAGATATACATACGGTGGCCCTGAAGTGCAAAACAAATTAACAAAACTAAAACAAAATAACAAATTCAAAACCAAATTAACAAAACTAAAACAAAATAACTAATATCTGACTGGCCGAGAAGTGCATTACAAATTAACAAAACGGAAAACAAATTAACGAAAACAAAACCAAATTAACAAATCCGAAAACAAAATAACAAAACCAACAACAAAACTCCCCCCCTCTAAAAAAAATAGTTTGGATTTTGTTATTTGGTTTTTAATTTTTTTTACCGTTTTGTTAATTTGTATTGCACTTTTTGGCCAGTCAGATATTAGTTATTTTGTTTTCTGTTTTGTTAATTTGGTTTTGAATTTGTTATTTTGTTTTGGGTTTTGTTATTTTGTTTTCTGTTTTGTTAATTTGTTTTGCACTTCAGGGCCACCGTATATACATGATATATAAGTCAGTTCACAATTACATGGTAGCATGACATGTCACTTAAACTTGATTGAACAGGCCAGTTGTTGTTATTTATAACTACAGTACACACCAGAGCGTTCCTGAATCCTGAAGTACGCTGTAGTTCTGATTGTAATTTAACTCTCAGGTTTACATTCATGCACTAATTATCATTTCTATAATAACCGCTTATTCCCAGAGATGTATACAATTAATGCTCTGTATAACTGAAAAAGATTTTATTTAACAAAGAAATCTGTATCCTCCCTGTGTTGGTGAAGCATTCTGTTAGCAGAGGTTTATTTATCATTTATGGAAGGAATCCAGGGTGTCAGCACTTTGTAACAGTCAGTAAGTCTCTTGACACAGGAGAGTACTCAGGACAGAGGACTTTGCACCTTTCGGCACTTTTTCTCAGTAACATGACAAGCTGCGTTATTTGCATCATTAACGTTGAGAGAGAGAGAGAGAGAGAGAGAGAAAAGAAAGGCCGGTGAGGGAACAACAATTTATCGCTCTTATAATGTACAGTAAGTGATAACGGAGACTAACCTGCCTCATGGACTCTATAACCATAAATGCAACAGTAAACAACTGAACAGCACAATGTGTAGTTTATCAGCAAATTAAAAGTTGCCATTTGGTTTAAAGCATCCTAACATGGGATCATTTGGACCATAGGTTTAGACCATTGTTGGGGCGAACTTTAACCTTAATCTTAGCACCCCTGAGGACAAAGATAACGCATCATCACTTTCACTCTACCATTACAGTTCAGTCTGCTTACAGACGTGACACACATTAACAGGTTCAGCTACTGGTTTATTCTCAAGTATTCTGATGTTGTGACATTACGTCCTGATAAAGTACGTGGCAGCACAGCGACATGACTTTAGTCTGCATGGCAGTGGGAAGGAATAAAGAAGAAGAAGAAGAAGTAATTATAGAGTGGTTTAGTTACAGTATTTGTGAGTTTTACATACAGATTACATACGGGTTAAAAGCACAGATCAATTTAAACATGAGCAAGTGATAGCTGACATGGACAAGGTGAACTTCTCGCTCACGCACCGTTGGGGGCGGCGTAACACACTCGGAGGACAGCGCTACCCGCTCCTTCCGCGTGCGCGAGCTCACAGACGCCCCTGATTGGCTGTAGAGCTGTGATTAATGTGGAAGCATGAAGTACCGCTCATCCCTCCCCTCTGAGGGAGCTCGGCCAATCAGCTCTCTCTAGACCTCCGACTGCGAGAGGTTACAGGAATCAAACCAGTGATCTCCAGATGATAGGGCGAGCACTTTACCACTGCGCCACTGAGTCCCTGTGCTGGTGAAACTTAACCTTTAGTTGCACATGTTTTTGTCTTTACACATGCATTTTAATATAAGCCTTAAGCCTAACATCTCATTATCATTTCCAAATCCTGGACATTACTGGAGATCACTAAATAAAAATCTTGGCTTTATGCTTTATTTACAACAGATCAGTGAATTAAACAAGTGCAATAAACCCTGACTCGGTTTGGTGTTGAGCAAACATTGTCACAGTGGTAAGTAACTTTAGCATTCGATTAGATTTAAACTAAAGTTAGCGAACTTTGGTACTAAATCCCAGCTGTGTAGCCTTACTTTAACGATAGATACCAAATGATACTGTTACATGATTAACTGAAATGAAATCCAAACCCGAGAGAGACCATTTGGTGCAGAGTTTGACGCACACTCTAGACAAGCGGACACCTTTATTGACTTCAGTTCTGAGCCCGTGTGACGAGCAGCACGTACCGAGACTCAGTATGTAGGGAATATGTTAGTCTCACATGGTTATAATTATAGCAAGTGGTTTCACCTTCTGTGAATATTTCTCTTATTGAAATAAAATCATGATTTGAAATAAAGTTAGCACAAAAGTAAAATCACCAGCATTAGAAAGTTTAATATAATATTAGACAATAAATGCACATTATGTATATAATATAATGTACACATACAATATAAAGACAATATCTGCATTAAATATTTCGTTTTTTCTACGCGCTCCTGCACTGTTAGTCGCTCTGTCTATATTTGTCTGGACAAAACAGAAGCAGAAAAGTGTGATGGTGAGAAATGACCTCCTTCTCCCAGTGTCTTGTTCTCTTCAGGTCAGTTCCCATGGTGATGCGGGTCGGGGTCAGCTCAGGCCAGGTGGACTGAGGGAGGAAAGAATATTCTAGGCAGACTCACTATCTCCAGTCCCGACCCACTGCTAATGATATCAGATGCAACTCTTTGAGAATGTTGTACACGTACAGTACAGAAAAACTCAACAAACTGAAGCTTAATAAATATAGATACTAGGAGGTTTTTTTCTCATTTATCCATTGATCTTTCTGTGTCTCTTGGTATATATATATATAATTTTTATATCTGTGTTTCCGTGTCATATGCGTTTTTTCTCTGGAAGGCAGGAATTAACGGAAAACATATGGACCAGAAGAGCCGGGGGAAACTGTAGTGGTTTGGTGAGATGGAATTAGAGAGAGAGAGAGAGAGAGAGAGAGAGAGACAGAATGCTGTAGAGGGCACAGTGGGGAAGAGACAGAGAGAGATCGCAGCAGGAAGTTTGATGAGAGAGAGAGAGAGAGAGACAGAGAGAGAGAGACAGAGAGAGAGAGACAGAGAGAGAGAGAGAGACAGAGAGAGACAGAGAGAGAGAGAGAGACAGAGAGAGACAGAGAGAGAGAGACAGAGAGAGAGACAGAGAGAGAGAGACAGAGAGAGACAGAGAGAGAGAGAGAGACAGAGAGAGAGAGAGAGACAGAGAGAGACAGAGAGAGACAGAGAGAGAGACAGAGAGAGAGACAGAGACAGAGAGAGAGAGAGACAGAGAGACAGAATGCTGTAGAGGGCACAGTGGGGAAGAGACAGAGAGAGAGAGACAGAGAGAGAGAGACAGAGAGAGAGACAGAAGTGAACTGACTGCGTATCTGTTTCACTTGTTATTCGAGACATTATTCACAATAAGTCCGTATCTGATCTCAAAGTGCTGACAGATCTAAATTCTAAATTTTATCACATTACATTTTCGCTCATATAAACTGTGCGCGTCACTACAGCCAGGCTGGGATGTTCTTCCCGTGTTTATGTTGCACTCCTTCACCCCACGCAGGCTGTTAACAGCATTAAGCTCCTCATACGTACGCCGGCTTTCAAACATCTTCCCTTACAGATTTCATTCCCAAATTAAGCTGCTCTTGCATTTGCTTTTTAATACAGAGTGCTGATGTAAAAGGCATTAAAGAAACGTGTGCAGTCTGATGGAGCTTCACCCCACAGACGTGTATAGAGACTCAGTAATCCAGGCTCTTTAAACATCAATCATGTTCCCGTGATGAGAAATTACATTAACATTAAAACGTCCAGAAGATGAAAAAAAGGCAATTATTTATTAAATATAAAACAACAGTCCTTTATAAAGTGGTATCCAGTAATTCCACCGAGAATGCTTTTTTATTTTATAGCTTATTTAACTTTTTTGTGCTTCACTACACTTCTAAAACATTTCTCTTCAGCTTTATCTCCTTCCCACTAATCATCTCACTGTTTCACCATCAGTCATCTCAAGCATTTCATCTACACATTATGTGGTTTTTTTTTCACACCAATATTTTGCACACTCAAACTTTTTGTAAGCTATGAAAAATTATAACTGGAACAATATTATGACCTTCAGTTCAGTATAATATACAAAGATATTTAAAAATTGTTTATTATATAAAAAGTTGGTGTGATGCAGCTCATATTCGACGTGTATTTCACAGTGTTAGTGTTTAAAGTCATGATGCAGACCGACATCTTAAACATTACATTCACTATAAATATGGATCATTAATGGAAAAGGCTGGAAAGATTATAAATGTACATTTTAAATATATCGAGTGTAAATAATAACCAAGGATTATTTAAAGGTGTTTTACCATAAAATAAATCTACATGTACAGTTCAGTGGAGAAACAGGAAGTGGGAAGTCGGAGGATCTTGTGGTTTTGTGAAGAGAGGAGAAAGAAAACAGAGGAAATAGAGTTACCATCTTTCCATCATCTCTCTCTCTCTCCCCTCTCTCGCTCTCTCTCTCTTTCTTCCTCTCCCTCTCTCCGTCTCCCTCTCCCCCCTCTCTCTCCCCCCCTCTCCCCCCTCTCTCTCCCCCCCTCTCTCTCCCTCTCTCTCTCTCCCTCTCTTCCTCTTTCTTCCCCTCTCTCTCTCTCTCTCTCTCTCTCTCTCGTGCTCCTCTCCTGACTCTCTCAAAGCCTTTTTTTGCATTTTGCTCTATCACTATCATCTTTTTTCTCATCGCCTCTTTTCCAACACGCTTTCATCTCCACTTTTTTCTTTTTCTCTATTTTCAGTTTTTCTTCTCACACTCCCCTCACCTGAATCTCTTATCTCTCCTGTGTTTCTCTTCCTCTCCTCTCCTTCTATTCCTTCTCTCAGTTCTCTATAGAGGGAAAGACATGAACACTTCAGGTTTACAGGTTTAAAATCTCTTTAGACATAAATAACTGTAGGTAGCGTCACTGCGTCACATCCTAACCCCACATCATGAACCATGATCAGATCTTATAACTGTACAAACTCTACAAATGCTTCGGCCTCAAATCCCTGAGTATTTATTCCAAATTCACTGTAAATCCCTGAAGCCTTCGTCACTGCAGAGCAACTATAAAACTATTACATGGTCATGTGTTTTCAACGAGAAACAAATCTATCATTCGGATTAGTGATGCAACGATTTATCGTCCGTCCCGGGAGAGTTTCCTCCTGTAGACTGGCACTGACGTATCAGCAAATAAGGCCACATTCACTGATGCCAGCGAGGTCGATGTTTATTTGTTGTGTCGCATCAATAATCAGCCGCATGTTTGGTCGACGATAAGCAGTTTGGATAAACGTGTTTCACTGACATTTTTAAAAGAGGAGGTACTACAGTACGTGAAAGAATTCTATCCTTCGTTTTTATATAAATATAAAAAAAGCTTTTATATTTATGTTTAACTGGTTTTAATTAATGTTTCACAAATGAGTTTTTGTTGGACTAAATGTCAGTACCGAATTCTTATTGAGTGTGTAGCTGTATAAGAGGCTAAAAAGGCTTTTGAAGCTGTTTATGTCCATAAAAAGAATCTACCATGTAAAAGAAGATTATATTAAAGAGAGTTGTATAAATGTGTAAGATTGAATTTGTGTTCATTCAAAGATAGTGTGACTGAGGGATAAAAGGGACCAAATGAGGATAGATAGATAGATAGATAGATCGATAGATAGATAGATCGATAGATAGATAGATAGATAGATAGATAGATCGATAGATAGATAGATAGATAGATAGATAGATAGATAGATAGATAGATAGATAGATCTAGAACTAACCCCAGATTTACTCCTGAATCAAACCCTAACCTTTAACCCTCAGGGACCCAAAAGGAAACAGTTTGTCCCTTTCATTTTATTTATTAGTTTTTAATAAATCTGCGGTGTTCCTCAGGGCTCCAGCGGAATATTCAAACAAATTCAGAGTTTTCAGTTTCTACCTTTTTGGGACAAAATCGTAAACATGTGAAAACACACAAACACACAAACACACACACTGATTTCACTAAACTGCCATCTACTGTAACTCTGTGACAAATTGCTGCTGTCTGTGGTGGTTCAATGTAAATTCAGATTTATTAAAGGGATAATTAAAAATATACACAATATTACAGTAACACTAAACAATCTGCCCTTCTGCTCACGTCTGTGCGCTCGTACACGTCACGCTCTCCTTAAAAGTGGGAAAATCTACGTATTTTTAATCATTAATGTGGAAAAACCTACTTCATTCCACCTGAGCCTTTCAAAGCCGATTGCTAAAAGCTTCCTCAGGTCGCTCTGATGGAGAACAATCGACAGGTTCGTCTTCACTTCCTCTCCGTCACGTTTCTGTGACATCATTGAGTGACTGCTGCAGTTTAACAGCCAACGAGCTTTTGAATTCAGATTGTCTGTGTGGAGCACTGCTGTGTGTGTGTGTGTGTGTGTGTGTGTGTGTGTGTGTGTGTGTGTGTGTGTGTGTGTGTGTGTCTGTGTGTGTGTGTCTGTGTGTGTGTGTGTGTGTGTGTGTGTCTGTGTGTGTGTGTGTGTGTGTGTGTGTGTGTGTGGTAGAAGCACCTGTAATTGCCTGAACATGTGCAGATGCTCAGATCAGTTAAACTCCTGTACTTAAGTAAATATTTCATGTCTCTGTCCTTCAGTTTTAATCGTGGACACATTTTTCGTTTATTCCACGAAATCCTTCTACAAATATCTGTACTCTCTACATCACTACATTTCTTCATGGTGTTTCATTACATAACTGATTGGTGAGTAATATTTGAAGTGGTTACAGCACCACCTGCTGGTTATTATACATAATTGCATGATTTATTTAGTAAATTTGAAGGTGAGTTCTGTTGTACTTCTGCTCAAAGACAAATGTAAATGAAGGACTTCTACTTTTTTATTTATTGTATTTTTACTTTTAATTGAGTACAGGTTTGGTTTACTTTGCCACATTACACTCTGCTGTACGATGCACCTGAAATAGTTTACAGGCCAAAGTAGAGATTTACTAGCAAACTGCCGAGGCAATTCTCATCTGTCTCATCTAACCTGTTAGCGTTTGATCACACCAAATTGTCTTTTTATTATTATTATTATTATTATTTCATTTAAGGTCCAAATATGAACCCCTTTTCATTTGCTTCTCTTTTTATTTGCTTATTTTTCCGACCTGTAGATAAGTTGAATGCTAATATTTGGTTTTGCTACGGGCCTTCAGCCTGACGGTGGCGCTATAGAGTAATACTCTACATTTGAGCCAATATCTCGAGACCCCGGAGGCCTTGAGACGAAATTCCTTCTGGTCCGTCTAATTTCTTTACTTTGAACCAAATTTTAGTTTTGTTCATTAAGCTCCACCGTCTTCAGCTTGTTTCGCTAATTAGCATTTTACCCGCGTGAACCAGGATCTTTGGCCAATCTGTCAAATAACCTAAACTAGGATTAGCAAGGCTCATGTTCAAGGTTTTAAAGTGTCGTGTTTAATTAGTAGAATCTTGGTTTCTTAAATCATATTATTTAGTAACTGCACTAATTATTAAAACCTCAGTGAACAGGACAAGTAGGACGTCTAACACTGGGGGAAGATATTTAAATGTGGATGTAAAGTGGATGTTAAAGAGTCGTGGGAGTTTATTTCTTTTTCTGTTATATGAAGATATTAGTTTAGTTTCACTTTTACTGAATCTACATAGAAAAATATATTTAGTTTCTTGACACTGTGCTTTTTGTGAGTACGGTGTGTTTCATTGAGCCTGTGTGTGTGTGTGTGTGTGTGTGTGTGTGTGTGTGTGTGTGTGTGTGTGTGTGCGTGTGTGTGTGTGACATTTAAGAACTTCCTTTGTCCCTTCTAAAGACACTTGGCAGATGGTATAGCATGCCAGGGCCGCCATGCCAGCAGCACACCCTGATAACTACTGAGAGATGAACAGAAGTCACACACACACACACACACACACACACACACACACACACACATTTCTCTCTCATTTCTATTTCAAGATCTGCCGATTTTAATAAATCTGCTTCATTTAAAACTATTTCACCTTCACACACAGACTGGAACTAATCTAATGTGTGAATGTTGTGTACAGTTGTCTTCATTTTCAGTCTTTTCCTCTTTTTTTTATTTTTTTTTTTACAGTCAGATGATCTAGATCCCTTCCAGGACATTTTAGAGGACACTGCGTATGCCACTGATGTCGCCATCCCGAGTCCCAAGCCAAAATTCGCCCCTTGCAAGGAGAACAAAAAGGACCTGATAACGTAAGCTAAAGAGGAAGTGATGTCGCCGGTCGCTCTCGCGCTTCACCCTCTTCTCCCTCTTCTCCCTCTTCACCCTCTTCACCCTCTTCACCCTCTTCTCCCTCTTCTCCTCTCGAATGATTTCTCCTTCTCTGTTCTGTTGTGTTGTGTTGCTTCAGCACAGCATCATGCCACATGAATGCGACAGCGTCCTTTCAGCTGCAGTGCTTCAGTTTAGCATATCTCTGGCTTTTATGCTTTGATTTTCTGATGCTTTATCGTAATTAAACCTCATCCTCATTCTACCTGATCATGTTGCAGCTCTTCTTTAGGAGACAGTGAAGCTAAACTGGAAACAATGAACTTTGATCGATGGCAAAACTAAACGAGATTCAAAGCAACACTTTATCTCTCTGATAGCGCGAGTGCGGCGTAACACACTCATAAGCCTTACAACCTCATTCAGAAATGACCTTGAATGTTAAAGGTCATGCTAATAGCTACAGTTGTAATGCTTACGGTGGTGTCGTGTGCAAATTTGACCAAAATGAAGTGTTTTTGCTGCACACCAATCTTGTTTCCCTTTTTGTTTAGTTTGTTTGTTCTGGACTTTTGAGATTTGATTCTATCTACTTTTTTCTGGAGACAGATGCCAAACTCCAGGGTGTGATGGAAGTGGTCACGTAACCGGTAATTACGCCTCGCATAGAAGGTGTGATTTCATTTATTTCATGGTGGATTCGTCCTATGAATTTATTGTTTTCAGCTTACCTCGACTGTGCTGTCTAACAGTACCTAGCACAGTACACACACACACGCACGCACACACACACACACACACACACATGCAAACACACACACACATTCACGTTAACCCTTTAAGTGTATGACTTTGGTCAAATTAAAATCCAAATAGCGCAAATGTTACCGAGAGAAATCGAATAATCGAATAATACAACCAGTGAAGTGAGTTCAGATCTGTTCAGAGGGTTAACGCTGTAGATCTGATTTCCCCGGCTGTTACATCATGGCTTTTCTGCATTGACAGTTTCAGTGAAGTGATTTTTGTTTGTTTGTTTGTTTGTTTGTTTGTTTGTTTGTTTCTTTCTTTGTTTGTTTGTTTGTCTGTGCTTGTGAGTTTATTTTATATCAGCTGCTTTTAGTAAGACGCATTTTTTGCCAAACTGACATTCAGCGTCTGATCTTTCAGTCTTTCAGGTTGTCCTCTAGCAGATAAAAGCATTCGGAGTATGATGGCGACCAATTCACAAGAACTTAAGTAAGTTTAGTTTCAGAAGAAACATCAGTCACAAAAGTGTAACATTTAGATTTAATATTTCATAATTTTAATTCCAACTTAAGAACTCATTATTCCACGATATTATGCTGTTACACTGATGTGAGATTTTATTATTTCACCATAAAATATTCTTATATGATTCATGTTTTACATGTATAAGGACATTACATAGGGTTATATTACAGTTATTACATTGTTTCTCATTATGTCGTGTTTCTTTAGAATTATTAGATTTAAATGTGGACCGTATATTTAAAACTCTGCAGTCCTTTACAAAACTTCCTTAATTAACATTAGCCTTTAGTATTAATAAAAGTAACACTTTCTGTACAGCCATGTCTGCACCAATCGGATAATGGAGTATTTTTTTATTGTTAACTGAATGTATTGTAAGTAGTTTTATTCCACATTACATCACTATTATCAGGTTTTAGGGATTGCAGGTAAGGCATAAGTGTGAAAGTTGGAAATTTTAAAAGTAAAAACATGAATGAACTTAACATAAAACTTTGAGTAGAATAAACCCAAATCCATGATACACACAAAAATTATGTTTCTGTGCACAAGGCGCCCTCCAGTTACTGCGGACGACTATTATCAAGGAAATTTATCCCGAGTTCATGTCATGCTGTTTATCTGTATCAACCCAGGTCCAGGTTTATAAAAAAAAAAAAAAAAGAGTAACTGAATTCTGAAGTTATTTTATTTTATTTCTAGTATGATTTCCTGGTCATGTTTCTGATGTGATTTATCAATTTTACATTATACTGTAGTGTGTTATAAACGCTACTTATTCTGTATTGTTTTATCAGTTTAAAAGCAACAAAAATAATATAACTTTTAAAGTCCTACATTTTAATAAAGACTTTTTATAATGCCCTATACTGCAGTATCACGTGGGGAATAATATTGTGTTTATTTGTTAATTGTTCATTATAAACTTCAGATATACTGTACAACCTTGGGTACTTTTTACATTTTCTCTACACTGGTTTGTACATGAAACCTCATATACTTAATAATCACATACTCATTTTAAACATTGACAAAATCTCTAAGTTAAAGTCTAAATAAGAACATACTACTGTTAAGTAACCAGATATTAATTCTAGAAATAATATGTTATTAAGTTGAAATTAGTAAAATAATAACACAAAATATAAACAGTTAGTTAAAATAAAGACAAAGAGTAAAATATCAAGTCAAAGAAGCCGGTATCTTTAAATAGCAAGATATTAAGTCTTAATAATAGGATCATAATAAAATATTAAAATAATATCTTTAATAATTAGTTACATTTCATTAATTGTGATTTCTACTTGAAACAATGACACATTTTTATTGCACCTTGTGCCACCGTGCTAAATAAAACTCTTGTCAGAAATGTTTTCTTAAAGATAAGCTTTGAAACTGTATGGCTCCGATCTAACCAAATGACAAATAAGGTTTAAAAGTCATTTTCCTTAGACATGGTGTGCTTTGGGTTGATTACAGTCTATGTATTAGAATTAGCAATTTACTTTAGCATCCAACAAGAATCTATCGATTAAAGTTATTGCACTGATGTGGATTAAGTGGATTAAGCTTTCTGTTTAAAATAAGAAACCATGGAGTATATAATAATCACCATCCTGAAAGGAGATCATAAATTAGTTATGTGTAAGTTCCAGGGTTTTTTTTTTACTTTTTTTTTTTTGCTCCTATTATTCTTCTGAACAGATAACCAGATGCAGAGATAAGCTGCATTAATTCTACATCCAATCCCCTATTTGTAATGAAGGGCAAGTGTTATTAAGTCTGTAATAATTAAAAACAACACCAATTACTCAGGGTTTTGTCTCCTTACAACACCGGACAGTAACAGCGGGTATTTCTGTCCCAGGTGCCCGACTCCGGGCTGCGATGGCTCGGGACATATCACTGGAAATTACGCCTCTCACAGAAGGTAGACTTGAGAGTTTTGGTTTTTTTTTTTTTGAGTTATACAATCTAAACTTTATAATAAACACAATGCAAGATATTTTCCCATTGCATAATACTCATCAATATGTCTTTTTCCAGTTTGTCAGGATGTCCTCGGGCTCGCAAGAGTGGCATAAAGATTACTCACAGCAAGGAGGACAAAGAGGACCAGGAACCCATAAGGTATGTCCTTCCAAACAGTCAAGCTTCAAGAGCAAGTTGAATTCTAACATTTTACATCAGTGGGTTTGCAGTCAATAAATTTCCAGCTGCACCAGCTTGAGTTTTCAAACATCCCGTTGGTTCAGAAAGAAAAGAAGATTAAGGACATGGAACAGAAGATGAATGTGAATGTCAGCAAGTGTAATATTTTGTGAAGAGCTTGCAATTCAGCAGGAACAATTTTGTCGAAGCCTGTCTTATTTTGGAGGTATGAGTACAGATGGAAAGGCGGTGATATTGAAACGCTGAGGCTCCTAGCTGAGAAGTTCTGAGTGAATCAGATTTCTTTTTCCCTTGGGCTTTTTCCCTTTTCAAGGTCGCCACACAAGATCATTTGATTTGCGAGTTATTGGGACAGGTTGTATGTGAGACGCTCTTCCTGTCAAAGCCCACCCATTTCCCCAGGTTTGGGACTGGCACTGACGATACCCTGAGTCTCCAGTGGCTAGATGTTATATATGGGCTTTGGGTTAAGGGCCTTGCTTAAGTGTCGCCCAACTTTCCAATCAGCAACCCAAAGCCTGAACCTCCTGGGCCATCCTGAGTGAATAAAATGTTTGCCTTAATTGCATTGGTTTCCTTAATTGTATCTGATGAATCAGGCTAGTTACAGTAAGAGACACATTGCTTGTTTTCTTATCAAAATATTTGTTCCAACAAAATTTGTTTTTACCCTCTGATGTGTACATACTCTAATTGTGTTGTATTTTTGTGAGATTTCCAAAGCACAATTTAAAGGATCCTAAGATTTTCAGCAGTGAAGCTGACACTGGAGACTCACATAAAGCCTTAGCCAGCTCCTGCTCACCAAATAACTTTTATTTATTTTTATTCACTAACAACTTTCTTGGTCATGGTCATGGCGTATTCAGAGCTTTTCCCCAGCTTACTTATTCACTCGTGTTCAGGCAATTTTATTTTCATTAATCCATTCACCAGCATTTCTTTATGAAGTGTGAGGAAACCAGAGACCAATGAAGAAATCCACACAGATGCAGGAGAACATTCAGGACTCCACCTAGACAATTCCAAATTACACTCTTGATTTAATTGGCAAATGTTAATTTAACAAATTATATCATGAGCAAATTTGAGGATCACACATTAAACATATTTTCATTCAGCCATGGACCAAAAGGTCAGCAGGTTTATCATCAAGGACCATCAGAAATATCAAAAGGATTGTGTGAAATCTCTTGAAATTGATTTCAAATCAAGGTCAGTCAACTCCGGAGAACATAACCCCAGAGGAAGTCTTCATAACAGGAACTGTTCTGGTGATTCCAGGTGTCCTGTTCCTGGTTGTGATGGACAGGGCCACGTGACGGGGAAGTACGCATCTCACCGCAGTGCATCAGGTTGCCCCCTGGCTGCCAAGCGGCAGAAGGACTGCTACATGAACGGCACACAGTTCACGTGGAAGGCTGGGAAGACAGATGGAATGTCCTGTCCAACTCCAGGTTGTGACGGCTCAGGCCATGTCAGTGGAAGCTTTTTAACCCATCGAAGGTAGGTTTTTGATTTATAAGAACATTTTTATCAAAAAAGAAAAAAAAAAACACTTATTTAATTCACGTATTGATCAGGGATCCAGTGCAGGTCATGTGATTATATTTGTGGACTTTTTCTCTCCCAGTCTGTCAGGTTGTCCACGTGCTTCATCTGCTATGAAGAAGGCCAGACTGTCAGGAGTGGAGATGCTCACAATAAAACGGCCAAACAATGGTAAAATCTGCTGCTTCATAACACCAGTGCAGTGTTGTCAATAACCATTTATGAGTATACATTTATACTATCAGTCA
This sequence comes from Clarias gariepinus, assembly GCF_024256425.1. Lineage (NCBI taxonomy): Eukaryota > Metazoa > Chordata > Actinopteri > Siluriformes > Clariidae > Clarias > Clarias gariepinus. The sequence goes on along the minus strand of NC_071112.1, from coordinate 234,081 downwards.
AAAGTTTGTGCACCCCTTATTCTAACCCCATGTTCTTACCTGATGTTTTTTTCTTTCTACACTGTAAAACAATACTGAAGGAGTTTATCAAGACGTGAAAAGATTAATAAACTTTTGGGAGAATTCTAGTGTCGTTCAAAAAAGTTGAGCAGATATAAATCTTAAACTAGTTGTTTTTAATTAAGGGAACACCTTTCTGTAATAAAGCTGTTGCCTTTCTTGTGCTTTAAATCAAAGTGGTTGCTTAAATATAGTGTGACGCTTTGGGCCGGATAACCGAGAGGAAAATAAGAGCTCAGAGCCGAGAATAACGTTCAGCACAAAACCTTTATCAGCCTCTTTCAGCGTCACAAAATGATAATACAAAACATAAAGTTAAAGTAAAGAAAGGGGTTAAAGAACAGAGCGTTTCGGGGGGGCGGGGTTTGGATTTGTTTGTCAAAACAAAACATACTTAAGTAAAAGTAAAATTACAGATTTTAAAAACTACTTTAAAAAGTAGAAGTACACAAAAAATTAAAGTAACGCGAGTGAATGTAATTCATTACTTTCCACCTCCAAAACACACAATAATCTCCTCTGAACAGTTGATATTGAGATGTTTATCTGCTCCTTCTGCTCTGTAAAGCTTCATAACGGCTCTAATCTGAGGTGCTGGTTGTTAATTGGTGATTTCTGAGGCTGGTGACTCTAAATGAACTTCTCCTCTGCAGCAGAGCTCAGTTTTGGTCTTGTTTTCCTGGGAAGGTCTTCATGAGAGACAGTTTCATCATGATGGGTTTTACAAACACACTCGACACAATACTGTTCCTGTAGGAACTGATCCAGAACAGCCGACCGTCATGTCCTTAAATAACAACTGACTGTTACTGATGTTATTTAATTTTCATAACGCCATGTGTCTTATTTTATAGTTTTGAAAAACAATAAAATAAAACCCATAATTGTTCTAGAGTGTACAAAAAAAATCATTAATCAAAAAGCATTGAGTTAGAAGGTGTGTCAATCACACATGTACAAGTGGAGAACGTCAGGTGATCGTAAAACAGTGAGCTATACACACACATGAAGAAATAGCAAAATTCTTATTGAGCGACTTATGCATGTTACACCGTGCTAGTAAAAGGTAGCAACAGTAAAAGGTAGCATTAAACTGAACTACAATGTTAATTCCGTAAAGAAAATAGAGATTAGAGCTCAATTAATACATTTGAGAAATAAATGCTTAATACGTGTAGAGACCATCTAATCATTTTGATTTATACACATTCACATTTCATACAATCTTCCATAATTCTTCTGATTGTGTAAAGCTGCTTTGTGACAATGACAGTTGTTAAACGTGCTCTATAAATAAAACTGAATGGAATTGAAAATTAATTGGCTTTCAAATTCTACACTGTCACTCCTCTTTGTTTAAAGTTTTTTTTTATTTAGTCTATATATTACTTTTATATATATATATATGTGTGTGTGTGTGTGTGTGTGTGTGTGTGTGTGTGTGTGTGTGTTGTGACATATTTGTTTGTTTGTCTATTTTAATTTTTGTAGGTTTACACAATGATGAAGACATTAAACAACTGGATGAAGAAATCAAAGATTTAAATGAATCCAATTCACAGGTGGAGGCAGATATGATCAAACTTAGAACACAGGTAAAAGGAGCAAATACAAATAAATCACAAGATAATCACAATCTACAAACTACAGAATTTACTGAATATTTTATATTTATCATTTTTATTTATTATCAGTTTTAAGATTTTAAGTTTTACAGTGTAATTTCATGGTTGTGTGTGTGGAACTTTGTTGTCTTATATTCTCAGATGTAAAGGTACTACATTTGTTTTGTATATATGCTACTATACTACTAGCTAATAATAATAATAATAATAATAATAATAATAATAATAATAATAATAATAATATGGTGCGTAACTGAACTTCAGGAACCACTTGCTTACTCTAACAGTAAACTAAACATATACCACATGTCATGCCTTAAGTAAAAATATATACAGTACACAAAAGGTACAGAAGAGCCGAAGCAGGATGTATTTTCTGTTTTGTTTTGTTTTGTTGCTGTTGTTGTTTTGGTTGTTTTTAACAGCTCTCCTGTACATCTATAACCAACACCTCAATAATTCTCCCTCCAGATTACAACCATGGAGTCTAATCTGAAGTCAATAGAGGAAGAAAACAAGGTGATTGAACAGCAAAATGAATCTCTCCTGCATGAGCTGGCCAACCTCAGCCAGTCACTGATTAACAGTTTAGCTAATATCCAGCTTCCTCATATGGTAAGGGCCACATCGAGAACGGATAGCGCGCAAGTTATGGAAAGCAAAGAGCATTGCGCTGCCGCTTGTTGATTTTGAGATCGTAGCTCTCTGTGGCTTCAGGCAACACTTGACTCTGCATGCGATGTTCCGATGCAACTGTTTAGAATGTACTGTACACTACCAATGTAACGCATTCAGAGATATGAATGTGTGTATCAGCGATATGAAAAGCAACAGGGGCCGATCAGCATGATGCATAGGATTATATAAATCAGGTCACCTGCCAGAAATGATATGAAATGGCTAAATGAAATAACAAACATTATAATCATTATTTTAATAGCAATATGCAGTATAGCAAGACATACGCTGGCAAGACATAATAGTTTGTCTAAATAATACCTTTAACAAAATTATATTTGTAAATGTATGGAAAAAGATTTTAAACACAAGTTTTATGGACATTTAACCTAAAATTTATTCATTAAACTACTTTCCCTCTATTATAAACACGCCTTCTCCTATATGAAGTAGATGAAATATACAGTAAATGACACAGTGGCCCCTGTTACTTTTAGTATCTTGCACAAGGCAAGGGTTCAATTCCCCTCAGTTCCAGTCCCACAGCTGGATAAAATTATGAGTCAAGAAAGGCATCTGGCATAAAATGTGTACCAGATCAGGTGATGCAGTGTGGTGAGCCCTAACGGGATGAGAGAAAAAAAAAGGAAGATCACAAGTAAAGTAGTGACATCATCTGACTAATTAAATGTCATATCTCTATTACACTTGCTAATCTCTGCCATTTGACAAAGATTCTGTCAGTGACACTCGTGTAGTGATCGTGTAGTCACATGATTAATTGCCCGGGCTACTTCACATGTCACATGCAGTGTTAAATTGCACATACTGTATGTTTACATTTTAGTTTATTGATTTAAAAGACATCTTCAAAAACAATTTTCTTTCATAGCATTCATTCTAATTTTTTTTCAGACCTTTACATAATTAAAAAAATAAATAATTGACAGCTAATACAGGTGTTTAATCCATTTCACAAACAGATATCATGGCAGTACAATAAACAATAAAAAATGTTTTTTCTGCTTACATTCTGTTTTGTAGATAATTATATGATCAGACAGTTTCATGTTTATGCTCTATTCTAATCCAAAATGCCAACCATAAGAACAATAAAAACTGTTTTTGTGGCCCTTTTAAATAATGACTAGTAGGAGTTGTGATGAGGTCTGGGTTTGTCAGAATAATTGAACTGGATCAGCTGTGATGTGCAGAATTAGGAAAAGCCCACTTGGATGGAAGATGTGCATGCTGGTTACAGTAGGCTAATAGATCTCTGCCTTCCTCTCTAGAAACCGCCGCTACACAAAGAGCCTCCGATTAGAAATAACAGCTGTTTACAGTTGCATCAGCGAGTAAGGAAATCATTTTCACATTCTATTCCTCTCCTACTCTTTTGTTTTTTCATACCTACTGTATTTGCATGACTTTTAAACAGAAAGATAGTTTTCATTGTGTGTTGCTCATTTGATTTGCACGCACTGTTGTGGTGAATGAACATGATTCAGTGGTTCACACACAGCTTCACAAAATTAATAAATAAACAAACTCAGATGCATTTGTACTTGTGATGTTCCAATTACAACTTCAAATACATGGATTTGCTATTTTGCTAGATTTTTGATGAGCAGCTCAGTGCATGCAGTAGCTACAGTATGGGCCCAATCTATTTATGAATGATCTGATAGATTGTGAATCGTTTGACAAATCATGAATCACTTAATCATTTATGAATTATTTGATGAATCATGAATAATTTAATGAAGGATAAATAATTTAATGAGTCTTGAGTCACTGAAGGATTCAGGATCATTTCACGCCATTGCTTAAGGATAACGTTGGTCTTTATACACATGATAAAGTATCTTTATTGTACTGTATATGGCATTTTGCACTTTTTCCTCATGCTTTATTCACTGACTGATTCTTTTGAAGTTTAAACATGTACCATTTGCAGCCCTGCATAATAATCCTCCTCTTTTCATTATTTAGCCTCTTTAAGTAAAAATATATATTTTTATGAGATAACAGTGGTTCTGAAATGGGTTTGTGACGCATAGCCAGTGATATTTATTATTAATAGGGTGTGAAACAGCCACTATTCTAATCGTGGCACATATTTCTTCTTCTTCTACTACTTTATTTTATTAGTAGAAGGAGGAGGAGGAGTTAATGTGCCTCAAACCAGTTAAACAATCCTAATATATAGAAATTATTTTAAAAAAATCAGTGGTTTCCCCACAATTTCTATTTTCCCGGTTGTTTGTTTTTCCTGATGGACCTAAATCGAGTCACCCATAGCTCACAAAATTTTGGTCCAATTGTCAAAAGAAACAGTGGAAACAGTTTGAGTTGAGGAAACAGTTTTGGAGCTTTTTTCTTTTCTTTTTTTTTTTTTTAAACGTTAACACATCTGCATTTCCCTTACTAAAGAAAGTGACGCCTACTTTAGCATTGTCCGAAACATCTGTCTAAAATCTACTGTTTTTAGTTTGCGATTATGTAGACACTTCATTTTAAACCGGCCGTACTAAACTTTCTAAACTGCTGCCATTTCATTCATTCGGCCTTATCACTATCTTGGTTTCTCTATAAAATCCAATCATCTGGCATAAATGTTCTGAAGTGTTGCACTTCCCAGTGTTTCCAGCAGAGGGACAAAAACATTCCATGTGTTCAGAATCCCTGCTGAGTCCGACACAGAGCACAGACCATGCTGGAGATTACTGTACCCGTCTGATCCATACAGTATATCAGCCGGTGCAATAGAAAGACATCTGACGTGTTCTTGTAAACTTTACTTTTCTTTTAGTGTCGAATGAACAGAATTAATCAGTCTGGCTTCTCATCCACACTTTTTTTGTGGATATTAAAAGTTAAATTTACTCCTAATGATATACATTTAGAGATGAGCACTTCAAAATGATCAATAATTAAATATACAATGTCCAAATGTTTCGAAATGAAAGCTCAGTAATTCCAGTAATTAGCCAGATGATTGTTTTACAGTTAAGGACGCTCCTCGCTGCTAAAGCGTTTGAGAACCTCTGCAGTACAATAAAATCCAGTAAAAGGAAGCAAACAACATACATCAGACTGGACGTGGACAAAATATGATTAAATTAGAATGAGGTGTTTGACGTAGATATCATTCTCTGACAATAAAAAAAAGAAATCCGTTATGTTCCTGTCATTGCTTTACCCTGAGAAAGACTTCATTCCCTTTATTTATATACAATTATATATTATTATATTAGTAATGAAAGGACCAGACAGATATCGTGTTGCCATGATATTGAGATGCAGTCATTTTTCTTAGTTTTGAACTGTGTGCATGTTCTCCATTTTTTTTTTTATAATTTCTTCTTAATAATAAACCCTGTAGACCAATGAGGCTCCTGAACACCACCGTTTTCTCTTCTCGCAGACGTTCACACCACATATTCTTCATTTCCACTAAACTGACACTTTCCATGTGATCAGATAAAGTCTGTGACAGTGTGTACGATGTCCTGAGATGTGTTTGCAGAACATCAGGTCTGCGTCCCTTCCTTACAGTTATGATGTTTCCTCCGTGTTCACAGGATCCAATAAGCGAACAGAACTTTGATGCGTACGTGACGACTCTGACAGACATGTACACGAATCAGGAGCAGTACCAGAGTCCAGAGAACAAAGCGCTACTGGAGAATATAAAACAAGCAGTACAAGGAATCCAAGTCTAGCCACTCAGCAAACCTCAGAGCGGGAGGACATGAGGGACGTTTATGAACTGGGAGAAATGGGATTGAAATTGCCTCATGGTTTGCTGCTGTAATTTAACAGACAGTGTTATATATTCACATATGTTCTTACGAAACAGTGTTATGCTTACAAGTCATGATTTTCTCCCTTTATTTTTGGTCTTGCTTTGAATAATATTTAATGGCAAAATAGTTTTTTGAAAACATTTCACATTTTGTACGTTTTCATATGAGCTCACATAGTGTGATGTAACATTTCTAGCTGCTCATGTATGCACATTTTAGTGTATATTTCTGAACAGTACGGCAAACAATATTGGATATACATTCTTTTTTAATGCTTGCTGATTAAAAAAAACATTACTTTTAAAAAGCTAAACCACTGGATCAGAATAATGGACATGCAAGGATACACCGAGTGTATCGCTTTTATACCAGTTTATTATACAGTAGAACAATATACCTATTTATCAAAAAATAAGGTTTTATTAGGTAAATTGATCTAGTAATTAATAAACTGGGAACTCAGCGTATACAAACTTTTTAAATCATTTTCTTCTCAGTGAAATTTTTCTTTTTTTTCTTCTTCTGTGTGAAAAAGGACAGACTGCATTTTATTTTCGAGCTTTGCTTGAGGAGTTTTATTATTGGCACCTGTACACGGTGGGTAGATGAAAACTAGATGAAAACAAACAGCGAAGGGAAATCAATGTGATGTATGAATGTCGCAGTTCTATTGTAAACATCATGACACGGAAACCTAATGGTGGAAATCCCAGATCTTAGCAATGAACATTATCTGATTTAGTGTTGCTAAAGAGCTTTGGTCATTAAATCTGCATTAGTGTAACGGTTCGCCCCAGCGTCAGTGTTAATTTAGCCTGGTCCGTGTATGTGTGTGAATATATATATATATATATATATATATATATATATATATATATATATATATATATATATAAGTAGCATGAGTCTCACATCATATCAGCAATATATACGATTTGACAACGTTTATGGCGATGAGCAGCAATCTGTGGGGGAAGGAAAATAACAGTTGGGCTTTATGCAATTTCCTGTTTGTAGACATTAGTGGGGAACAAATGAAACTTTTTACTGTATGTAAATGATTGATTTTTTTTATATAAATCTTGTTATACAAAATTTTTCAACAGGGGTAGAGTATACTTGGACATTAAATTTAGAGGCAAGCAGTAATTTGTGAGATCCATTTCCTTTATTTATGACTTTGCACGGGGACACCTTTGTTTCCATGTTCTGATGGTTTTACAGAAACTAAAGCAGTACTTGGGAAATGGAAAAAAAAGAAGGGTTTTGTAGAATAAATATATATAAATATAATTTATGAAAGCGGGACTAACAGGGTCATTGTCCCCACTTATGTGCCAGTAGACTATTTGCACTTGTCCGAAAGATATATAATTACTAAATACTGGTGGTGTGCAATCTCCGGGTGTCTCTTCGGCACACGATTGGAAGGCATTTTGTCAAGGATGTTCAATTGTATCAGAAGGAGACTGCAGGGAATCTGAATAAAAATGAGGACAATATCTTTACCAGTAATAGTATGACTTTTTGCTATTTCTTTCTCTCTGTTTTTTGTATCATCTATAATCATGACAAATCCCCAGCTGCACTTTATGTCTATCAATCATTGTACAAAACCATTTATCCAAAAAAAAGTAAAAGAAAAGAATAATAATAATAATAATAATACAAGGAGGAAAATTCCAGAATAAAGGGGAAGGAAGGAAGATTCAAGAGGAGAATTGCAGGATGTTGCAATCCGACTCTATGTCTAGTTTTTTTTCGTTTGTTTGTTTGTTTTCTCACATTTTGTTACGTAGCATCCATGTACTTTGCCTTTCGGGGAGTGAATGTGAAGTTGCTCGTCTTTCACCTGATCTCCACTGTTGTACAGCTCCGTCCACTTTTAGGACGCCATCCTCCATAACCACATACGCCTTTCATCACAGCGTTGTGTCTGCAGCTTTTTGCCAATATAGTAATGCTTTCAATAGAATAATAGCTAGTATCAGTTTTTTGAATAAATTATTGTTATCAGTACAATGGAAAAAGGATTTAAAGCACAAACACGCTGCTCATCTACTGTTGCTACATTGATATCAAATAAAAAAAATATATCTGTGACTATGTACCTTGGGACAAAAACAAAAAAGGTGTCACATATTAGAATGCTGAACTTTCATATGAATTATTGTGAATTCATCAGAGTTTATTTATTTTAAATTCCTTTTGATTTTAAGGTTGATTTGAGTACTCATCGATGAAGACAGGATTTTGTATAAACTATTGTGCTCTCTGTGGAACTGAAGTTTGATTTATTTTTGTACAACACAGCATGAATTTGTTGACATTTTAATTTTGCTATAAATGTGTAAGATCACAAGTTGCTGTGATTTTTTTGTTTGTTTCTTTCTTTGTTTCCTTGATTTCATTTTTAAATTGTGGAATTTGTACAACTTTTGTCATGCTGGATGTTGACACATCTTACTCTGAATAAAGAAAAATTGTGTTGCCACAGTACTGTATAACCAATATTATTAAAACGCATGAGATAATACAGTGGATTGTATACACTATAAATAGTTCACTCACTTAGAAAACCCTATAGTGTTTTTAAACACAGCTTTAGTGAATTGTAGATGTGATGATGGTGATGTGGATGTGATGTGACTGATGACAAACTCAGTCATTTTACTTGGTTATTGCATTTTTTGTGCTCTTATGGACTTTGGCCACCAGAGGGAGGAAGAACCTCAAATCTTATCACTGCCTCACAAGGCAAAAGATCTTGATTTCTGTGAAGACTTTAAACTGAACAAACAAAAATACAAATTGTAAATATATAATATTAGAGTCACAAATTCCAGCACAATTTCAACTTTAATATTTTACTACTGAAAGACAGACATCAGCCTCAGCCCTCTGCGAGT
>NC_071112.1:207500-220000 GCF_024256425.1 Clarias gariepinus | reverse complement strand
TATTTCTATCAGAGTCGCTTTGTTTGTTTTTTTCAGGTTAGTAATTCGAGCAGCGGTCCGCTCCGCGCGATCCACCGGGCTGCGCGAATAAACCAGATCATCTCTGCGCTATCCAGATCCGGTCCACTGGGCCGCGCAGATATTTGGTTCAATCGGGTGCTACGGTTTCGGCCCACTTTTGATGTGTTTGGCTTCACATACACTTCGACAATGGAAGAAGACTTTGCTTATATGTGACGGAACCAACAACGTGGAGATTGTAAAGAAAACAGGTGCATCGTCTGTGGTGTGGAATTGGGTTGGGTATAAGAAAAGTGAGACGGATGAGACGAACGGGATTTGCAAGGTATGCAAGTGCACTGTTTTAGCAAGTGGTGGAAACACGTCAAACCTTTTCTATCATCTGAAAAGCAAACATCCCAACGAATATGGCCAAAGTACAAAAATGCGGCAAACCTCAACAATTCACAGTTTAAATAAAATAACATGTAAAACTGTTTTTTTGTGTTTGAATTTTTATGTATGCATTTTCAAATACAAATTGCTATATTGTGATATATATCGTTATCGAGGTAGAAAATTTCTTCTACCGTGATAGAAGATTTTGGTTATATCGCCCACCCCAACTTACACACATGTATTTCTTTGCATTAATCTGATAACAGCAGAATAAATCTGCTACATGTGCGTCTGAAGGAGCATTCCTTAAAGTTGATATTGAGATGTTTATCTGCTCCTTCTGCTCTGTAAAGCTTCATAACGGCTCTAATCTGAGGTGCTGGTTGTTAATTGGTGATTTCTGAGGCTTGTGACTCTAAATGAACTTCTCCTCTGCAGCAGAGCTCAGGTTTGGTTTCATCATGGAGCTTGATGGGTTTTACATTTTTGGATTTCAGAGTTTTAGGAAAAAACAATCCAGTCTTGCTCTATAATGTAAAAAAAAAAAACAGGTTTAACGTGACACAACGTGACGAGCCGTGTACACACACATTAATGGATCAGCATGCACAAGATTCCAGCGTACTGACACAGGATGTGTTAATGCGCACGGTCACAACAGTCCAGGAAGTCATGCTTTCAAAGCTGATGGTTGCCAGATTGAGGACCTAATTAAGCTACTTTTTAACAATTTAGCCTATAGAATATTGTGTCTTGGGCAGGTGATAAAGACAATGTTTTATATGTGGGTTTTTAGGCTCATTGAGGTGGGACTTTACCAGTGTGATCTGGCAACCCTTCCTACGACCCAGGTTCAGACACATGTTGGAATCTTCTGGTGAGACGGCTGTGAAAAATAGTTTTGTTGATAGTTTGTCTGTGCAAAAACAAAAATGTCTGGAACTCGGTCTGGTGTCACACACAGTGTTTCTCACATGTACAGTATATTTGGGCTTCACACCCTAATTCGCCGACCTTTTTTAAAAATCTGTGGATTGATTACCTAGTAGCGGACCGTTCTCTCTCACGCTAGCAGAATAAACATGCAGGAGTTTAGGTTTCCTCATATGTCGTGTAGAACTAAAGTTATCATTACTTAAAAATGTGTAAATTCCACCGCTCCAGTAATATGGGAGTGACGTCACAAAAATGTCGAAATAAATGCACTTATTAATATTATTATTATTTGGTCACAGAAACAACCATAAAAACATGCATTTTATGAATTTGTGATTTTTTTTTTCCCTTTGCGATCCATTTTTTTTTAAACATTTATTTTAATTGTCATGTTTATATACAGTAGTCTTATAACGCCGTCCCGTTCGGAGGCGGAGGTGTAGTTCAGACCCGATATATTATTCTATACGTCACTCGAGGTACTGTAGAGTATTGTGAGCATCTCAGTTGAGAGTATGCATGAAGACGTGAAGGACGTTAGTTTAAAGGCTCCGTATGTCTGAGTGACAGAAAGACGTGGCTTTAACAGGTTGATCAAGTCAACGTTGTTCCAGATACCACGGCTCATGACATTCCATCATGTTGTGTCGACTCCAGTACATTTTGCGAGAGGATGAGATTAGTTTTTTAAGTGAAAGGGTTTTTCCGTGTAAACTCCCCTGCAGAGTGAGAAGCGTTCAGACGTCGGCGCTTGTTAATGAGTTAATTAACCCGTTACACTTCAGGGTTCAGTTATTGTCATTTTAACATCCAGGGGGACTAGAATGTCATAGCATGTGCCAGTACACACACACACACACACACACACACTGTAATGCAGACAGTATAAAGTGTCACATGACATGCTTTCTGTCTCACACACACATTCACACTTCAGCACGTATGTTCTGTTTTAATTTAAGTTTGTAATAAAAGCAGGTAAAGTCTTTAGTAGTCGCTGTTCTGAACCGTGCAGATTTCATTAGGTGTCCTTGGTTCACTGTTGTGTATTAGCCTGGCACGCATGTGGAATTATTGAGTCAAGCAGCGAGACTTTAAACTGCACGCGAAACAGACACGCTATTGTCTTGCGTAACTTTTGCTCCCCAAAGTCACAGCCGCTGCGCGCCCGGTTTATCCGTAGCAAGGTCAGAGTCTTGAAGTCAGTGTTGGAGTTTTCCATGCATTAGAAACCGTCGCCTGTTTAGACGAGAACATACAAAGTAAACAGCAAAGGAGAGGGAGAACACGGCCCGCTAGTCCCGGGTCTGAACACTGAGAGTGGAATAGAGTTCCCTCGCGGGGTTTAATAGTGTGTGTGTGTGTGTGTGTGTGATATCTGCATGCGTGTGCCCATGCACATCTGCACAAAACTCTGCCTGGAGTACGGATTACACGTCTGCAAAATGTGAAGCAGCTTCAGACTCTTACAGACGCACGAGGACGGAACCCGAGCCAGCTCCTGCAGCAGCGCTTCCTGCCTTATTACACCATTATACATCAGAACATTTTTATGGTTCAGTGTTCTTTCCCTTCTGCGTTCCTCAGTGTGCTCTTGTGGAGATCCATGGAGCGCAAGCAGTTGTTTTACAGCCGCAGGGTTTAATGTCTGAGCTCGCTGGGACACGAATGCGGCCGGTTATCTCACGCGCGACCTCCTCCCACTTCACCTTGCAATTATTCGTCAGTAAATCGCACGTTATACTCACGAGCTGAAGGAAGCCGTCCGCTGGGCAAAGCGATACGAATCAGGAAAGAATGTAACCTGCAGCCGTGATGGAAGGACAGACAGGTAGACGGCGTGAGCGTTTAGACAGGTAGACCACGTGACATTCCACAGAGCTGCTGAATTCTCGGATCTGATTTGTCGGAATTAGTAACTTTCTGTAACACCAGCTCTCACAGTCTCACCTGTAAAGTATTCCTTATTGTTGTTTATTACATTTCTACGACTGTTATAAAATAAAAAAATATCACAAGATTAGAAACATTTAAGAAACAATATTTATCAATTATTAGGTGATTTAACAGAGACCTGATATGTATAATTCACTTTGTAGTTATGTTTAGATAAGTGTGTGTTTTCAAACAAACAAATAAACAAACAAGCAAACAAAGAGCCCCTCCCCCAGGTCTTTAGGAATCGGTTGTTCTCAGGAGGGGCGTGGCTCAGCAGCAGCTCATTTACATAGACACTGAAACAGCACATTTAGACGAGGAGTGAAATATGGGCGGAAATATACACACACTTTGGCGGAGCTCCTTTATCTGTGTTAACTTGTTAAAGCATTAGTAAAATCCAGGACCTATAAAATAAGGGAGGTTTATCTGATCTAAAGCGAGCTTTACCGTCTCACAGTGAAGTTCTGGGGCCAGGGGTAGCTCAGTGGTTAAGGCATTGGACTACGGTTCGGAAGATCCCGGGTTCAAACCCCACAACCACTAAGTCGCCACTGTTGGGCCCTTGAGCGCGGCCCTTAACCCTGAACTGCTCAGATGTGTAATGAGATAAAAATGTAAGTCGCTCTGGATAAGAGCGTCTGCCAAATGACTAAATGTAAATGTAAATGTAAGTTCGTTCACACGCCGTCTGGTTTTCTCCTCCTCGCTCTTGGAAGGTTCTTCTTGTTCCCTGAGGTGCTAGTGGCTGATCGTGGGAGGCTTTTCCCTTGTCCAGCTTTTCAGCTGTGACTCTACAAGTGCTGCTCTGGTGGAACGACGTCTCCGTATCGACACGCAGTAACACTCATATCCTGACACTTCCTTTCCTGGATGGAGAAATGATTAATTCCACTTTACAGGTTCTGTTTCGACAAACGTGATGAAGGATTTTCGATCTGCCTCGGCTTCCTCAGACTCGCTGCTTTTGGTGCAAATTGCAGATCTTTGCTGGGACATTTAGGGTTTTTTTTATTGTATCAATAATTTTGTTGTGTAATGAAATGTGGCTTTGATTGCAACCATATGCATGATGTCATAGTTTATAGTCACAGTGTGAATGGGCTGGTAAGAGGGACTAAACCTTATATCATGCTGTGGATCATTTCATGTCTACAAACAGATCAGTATATCACAACATATTACATATTACATATTTTTATTAAAGTTGATGAAACACTTATTTATACAGAGTCACGACGGCGCTCCGACAAAACACCAGCGAAGGACACTTTCATTGGCTTCATTTATTTCGAAGTGACACTCAATAGAACTATTATGAATGAGAACAAGATAAAAATATCACCATTAATGTAGAGTATGTTTATGAATTATAAAAATTAAAGACGCTGTTTATCTTTAAGGCTGCTCTCGTGTCTCAGTGTTTAGTTCTGTCACCTGACACCTCCAGGATTGGGGGTTTGAATCTCGCTTTAGATATGTGTGTGTGTGTGTGTGTGTGTGTGTGTGTGTGTTAGTTTGCCCTCCCCGTGCTTGCTGCTTGTCTGTGGGTGCTGTGGGTAATGCATTTCAGGACATCTGATGTCGGTCGATTGGTATTTTCAGATTGCAGTAGAGTGTCACTATGTGTGTGCGTGTGTGTGTGTGTGTGTGTGTGTGTGGAGTGTGTACTCCATCCAGAGTCCCCACATTCCCCCGCAGGACAAGAGGTTTAGAGGATGAATGAATAAGTTTCAGGAGACCTATTGGCAGAAGTTCCTCCCCGTCTTTAAGGTCCTCGTGTCTCCGTCCGTCTGACGTCTGTGTGTTGGAGTGTTACAGGGAGTTTCACTCCGTGTCTCGTTCCTCTGTTTGTTTTTGTTATTCTCGTAGCGCACCACTGGTAGCCCCTAGCAACTTGTCCTAGTGCAGCACAAAAAAACTGGTCTTCTACACACAACACACAACAACTACATATGAGCTTCAACACAATATGTTTCTATTAATTCCACATTTCAGAGATCCAGCCTACTGACCCTCCTTTCCGTCTACCCACAAGTGAAGAGTAAACCCAAGTAAAAACATTGAGAACTAAACACTCTTTGGTGGACAGAGATGGTGCTGCGTGTCAGTGCGAGTAGCAACGCTTCTGTATAAGCAGAGCCAAGTGTGTTACATGTGCGTGAGTTTTAAGGGTTAATCCTCCTGGGTTTTTAAAGACGATCTGAAAGCATGCGTCTGTAGCACTGCTGAGGTCGAAGCCCAGGTTGGTCTGATCGCGGCCTCCAGCTCTTCTGCGTTGTGGCATCTGGAGTCTCGCGTCTCTCCATGGGCTCTAGGTCAGGAGAGGTTGGTGGACAGTCAAGCCCAGGTAGGACGTCTTTGACTTTGTCTCTGGTTTAAGTGTGACAGTTGTAGTCTGTGTCCTGGATGTGTGTGTGTGTCCAGCTGCAGGCCACTCCCCCCGAATCTCCCCCTGAATCTCCCCCTGAATCTCCCCCTCACAATCCTCTCAAGGCTGAGGTTATCCCTGTAGTTTCTGCACCTTTTTCTACCACATTTTTTTCTTTGATTTAACTTTCCATTAAAGTGTTCAGTGTCTCTGTTAATTTATGTTGTAAGTTTATGTTGCATGTAGCACCTTGGTCCTGGAGGAACGTTGTTTCGTTTCACTGTGTACTAACTGTATATGGTTGTAATGACAATAAAGCCCACTTGAACTTGAACTTGAACTTGAACTTCAGATACACCACCCTGTCAACAGCCAGCTTCTTTAACAGTGACCTTCTGTGTCTTATCCTCCATGTGCAGGGTGTCAGGGATCGACTTCTAAACAGCTCAGCATTAATTTGAGTTAATTATCTGATTTGAGTTACTTATCTGATTTTTAACTTTTTCACGATATTCTAATTTTCTGAAATACTGAATGTTGAGATTTTATTAGCTATAAGCCATAATCATCAACATTAAAAGAAATAAACACTTGAAATATATCAGTCTGTATGTAATGAATCTTTATAATAAATTTCTCTTTTTGAATTGAGTTACTGAAGTAAATTCACTTTTTGATGATCGAATTTATTGTGATGCACCTGTGATATAAAAACTGCATAAAATATTTTGCTAAAAAGTTTAATACTATTTAATTAAATTTTATTAGTATAGCGCTTTTAACAATTCTCTTTGCTGCAAAGCAGTTTTACACAATCAAAATGATGGAAGTTTTGAAATGTAAATGTGTATGATCAAAAATCAAAATGATCAGATTTGAATCAGATCAGAAAAAAGTGTTAAGATCCTTTGTATACGGAGACGATTTAGACACATTGTAATTTTTATTAGCCAGGTTAATTAACTCAAATGGAGGCTAGTTAGTCTTTCCAGAATCAGGAATATGAAAGACTGTGGAAACAGTGACAAAAGTACAGCACGGTGCCACATCAACACCCCTTATATAACACTAAGGTTAGTGCAACACACACTCACCGCGCATAGAAACACTTTGAGTTAAAACGTTGACCGGAGTCAGACGCGAATGAGGTTTTATGTGCTACATTAGAACACGGTCGCTTCTAGCTGAACGACAGGAAAAGAGTTGGTTTAGTTGTTAGTTGCTAATTAGCTTACCTTTGAGTTGTGTTATTGTAGAGCTGTAGCTATCAAATATTTTAGTAATCGAGTATTCTACCAAAAATGTAATCTATTAATCGAGTATTCAAACAAAATGTACTATTGCTTAATTAAACAGCAATGAAAAATATATAAGAGAAACAAAGATTAATTGGTTTTCTTTTCAGAAAAATCTTCCTTTTATTTTCTAAATCCATACAGCATTTTATCAAGAATAAACATTGTCATTATTCACAATACAAGGAATACCTTATAACCCTGTCTCATCCATGCGGTTTGACTTGTGGTGAGATCCACTGCGACTGCCCGCCAACACTCCGCTGGCGTTCCGCTAACGTTCCGCTGATGTTCCACGGAGTTCTTAAGGCCGCCAAAAAATTTAACATGTTTAAACACATTTTTAAGGCAGATTAAACGTATTTTACGTTATATTAAACGTATTACAGAGCCATACATTCTTATTTTACAGCCTTTTCTCGGATGCAAAAACTAAAAAAACAAAGGGTATTTCAAATGACTAAGGATAAAAAAACTCACATTAAAATAAATAATTATACAAAAACACTACGGTGTGCAACTAAACTTTCAGAACTAAAGGTTTTAAAATCTACAGCTCAGGCATAACATAGAATCCTTTACTGACAATTTCTGTCGTTTCCTTTTGATTTCTTCATCTCTTGACTCGCTGATATTTTTATTGCTTCATGTTGAGAGTCAATACATGATCAAATCAATACACAGCTAACTGTTTGTGTCTCCCTACGCTTTGTGGGTGACGTAAGCGCTTCGTCTCCGTTGGTGTTTACTGGCGGCTTGCACTTTGTGGGTGACGTAAGCGCTTCGTCTCCGTTGGTGTTTACTGGCGGCTTGCACTTTGTGGGTGACGTAAGCGCTTCGTCTCCGTTGGTGTTTACCGGGAGCGCACTTTGTCAAAAGCACGCTGTCAGCAATAATTGCAAAAAAACGTATAACGCAATCTTTTAAAATTAATTAAATGAAGCTTTGAGGCAGAAGATTTTGCTCGATTTACCCGAAGAATTGTTTCAGCCCTAGCTAGTTGCTAATTAGCTTACCTTTGGGTTGTGTTAGTTGCTGCTTTTAAGATTACTGGACCTCTAGGCTGGAATAAATAGATTTGAGGAAGAAGTGATAGGAAATGCATGTGAAAATAAAATAGATTAGAGCGTACATCAGCTGCTGTGTGAAAGAAGTGTTCAGTCGTTCCGGGTCGTGCGTATGGACGTACGGCGTGTTGAGTAAGTATTGAGTCAGGGCCTGCTGCTTGTGCTGAGTAATGTTCGAGGTTCCCGGAGACGTGGTGTGTAACAGACCAGCCGTGTGACTGCGGAAGAGCAGCACAGAGTAAAGACCTGATCTGTGGCCACTTTACAGAGCCATTAAAGGGAGGCTTGAAAAGTCCGGTCACGACATTTAGCCAAAGTTATGTTCAGGCGCCGACGGCCCTTCCTGTTTCACCACCTTCTCTTTATCGCTCTGTGAATTGGGTCGTCTTTGTGAAACAGTCAGAGTGAGTCAGAGAGAGAAAGAGAAGCAGCATTGTGGACAATTTGCTGCAGTCAGGCTTTATCAGGAGCTCATGGTCCACAGCGTTGTGGAATGCCAAGCCAGAAAAATCCCTGAAGCTCTGCTAATTTTCATGGGGAGATAGTCAGCTGGGCGGGGGGCGGGGGGCGGGGCTGGCGGGGGGGGGGGGGGGGGGGGGGGTTTGTTGGTGAAAGAAGCACTCCAGGCCTCTCTTTTTTCTTGTGTGTGTAAATGTTAAGTGTGTTAAGTATAAACTATGTGGAGCTTTTATTAGTGTTGTGATTTGATTTAACAGCATTAATGGTGATTGATTTGTCTCAAGCAGATATATTTCTTATGGGTTATAAAGTATTAAACAATACAAAAAGTATCTCATTAGCAAACGCTCATAAATTCAACAGAAGAAGAAGAAGAAGTGATGTTCTCCTTGTCGAGTTCTTGCTGAAGGTTAAATTGGTTTAAGTTTCCTGTAAAGTCTTTGGTATATTATTGTAATAATAGTAATAATAATAACTAATTCTGCAATTTTAGACGCTTTAACATTTGTAAGTTTACAAAAAACAATTCACATTTATTCTGAATCACAAACTGACTCATTGATTCAATTTACTGAAACGACCAACAGAAGATCAGTTCAATCGCTGGCTCTTCTCCTCCTTATAGAACCCACACGCAGTCAGGGACGTCATAACGAATTCTAAGTAAAGGTTGTGTTCGCCAAACGCGCGTCACCAGAGACATGTTTTTGGACTCCATGAACACCTTGAACGTATTAAATCATTTTGTAAGGAATGATTCACATCATAACATGTTGCACGATTCCCTCAAGCCGTTCCTCGCTCCGGCATTAGCATGCGAGTGTACCGTGTACTACACGTTTCCTAAAAAGCTCCAGGGGTTTTGCTCGGAGTAGACTGGTGATGTAATGCATGCTGGGAATATTCCTGCTCTACGTGTGAGGCAGCTTTATTCTTGTGTAGCTTGACATTATCAATCTACGAGTCCCAAGATGATCTTTTCGCACCACCTGTTTGTGTGAAAACCCAAATTACCGTTTTGTGACGCTTCACACAAATGTTCAGCAGCGCCGAAACGCTCTGATCTCAGGCACACAGGCGCAACAGCGAGTGTCTGAAAAGCAGTTACACTGAATTATTGTGTGTGTGGACGTTTATGCAGAACTCAATATACAGTACAGGGATGTCTTCATTAAACGTTTGGAGCAGACAGAAATAATTTAGTGTGTGTTCTCTAGACTCACTCGGTATCTTAGTCCAGCTCGGACTCGCACTGGGAAGCCAAAGTGCTCGAGTTAACCAAACTGTGAGGATTTGATGGAATCTGGCGCTCTCACTTTTCACGAGCAGATACACGTGTACCGGACACACTCCTGACCCGACGTAAACAGGATGTTACCTTTTCAGAAAATGACGCGTGGGCTTGGGTACGTCATGCTAAGATGTTACAAACTGTCATTTTTATTTGTTTATAACAGATTTATTGTGTTAAATGTCCTGATTAATACACAGACGTGTCGAACCCAGTGAAATGTCAGCAAGACTCTGCCAAGTAACAATTAAGAGTCTGCACTTACAGAGTCTGTAAACAGGAAGTAAACCTGACGTGAATTCTGACCTCCACGCTTTCATTCAGCACAGGAAAGTCTTCAGATCAGAGGTTTCGGTTTCTTGGCAACAAGCTGTTGTGTTTTGAGTTTGTAAAGAGACGGAGAGATGAGGGATCGAACATCAGTGTGCGATACAGGAATGAGTGTGTAAATGTGGAGAAAGATTATTAAGTCATTTGCATATTCATGTTGTTGTAATTTTTTTTGTTATACGAAAAATAAAACACTTAACTCAGTGCTAACAGTATCTCAGCTTACACACCTGCCTGCTTCCTGTTTATTCATTTAAATCCAGTTTAAGACGCTTACACCATCTCCATTTTTCCCCAAAATTGTGTCAGAAGATTCGGCGCTGCATTGTTTCATCCTTGTGGAAGCGCTTTATCGTACAGATGTCAGAGCGGAGGAATTTCCCCCGAGGGATCCCTTTGGCAGCGGAGCCACAAGAAGCGGAGCTGCTGCATCCTGTTTTTAACCGTTCTCATGGACGGACTTTGGATCCCATCTCAGTCTTGTTCCCCAGAAGCCTTTGTTTAAGGAAAGATACGCTTGAAATGATTCAGGAATCGGAGATAATGTTATCGAGGTCACAGAGACGTTGTCTTTGGGTTTGAGAGATACCGAAATCATAATCAGTCGTGAATGCCGTGTGTTTGATTCTTTTGGTTTTGGTCGTCAGGTCACGCAGGTAAACGGGTGTTAATTGGTTAGTTGGGTTCAGATGGCAGCGCAGTGAGGAGCTGTGTGTAAGTCTCCGATCATCACGTGGTGTTTAATTCTCAATAACTTTCCTTCTAATAAATATTCTACCATCATCATTTTAAATTAGTCCCAGTGTTACTCAGAATATAGTGAGGATTAAAGTCAGTAGCTGATGGGCTGCTGTTTGGGACCAAAAAAAACCCAAAACCCTTCACTGTTGGACTGATGGCGCTGATAGTTAGTACCCCAGTGTGAGGACCTGTCCAGTGACGGAAACTTCAAAGCACTTTTGTAAATCTCTCTGAATAAGAGCGTCTGCTACATGTCTGCCTTAATGTAGATGTTATATTGGAATGTAATTTTGTGCCAAAGGAGCTGATTTACTCTTTTTTACTTCATGTTATGGTGGGTTTCAGACTACACCTCTTCTCATCCGTTTGTTCCTCCACGCAACTCAGGATTATTAATACTGAGAAGATCTAAAACACTGACCTCCGTCCAACAACAACAACATCACACATTCAGAAGACCTGCTATAACTCACACCTATTTAAATGCAGATCACAGAACCCAAGCACAAAATAATCAGAAACTAGTTTTATCAGTCAACAAATAAATAAAAATAAATAAATAATCTCACTGTTGTTGTTTACTTAAAATCTAAATCCATCCTTTTTAATAAAAAAAACCCCGGATTTCCCTCCTTCAGCCGTTCAGAGACTTTTGTTTTATTATTAGTTATTCTTTTATTATTAATAAGTCATTTTTTCCATTATAACTCTTTTGTCCTTGCCAGTCCCCACCCTTCCTTGGGCTTTTCCCTATCAAGCGACTGCCAACAACCAGTGAGGCTGAAGGTGTTCGCTAGTCTCCATCTCACACCGCGTCAGACGGTGACGTCACACCCGAGGAAACCGCCGTCTCTCCTCCTCCACTTGGGTCGCGTTACACACGCGACCTGAGCTATGATTCGCTAATGTCGCTAGAACTAATACTGGAGAGCCAGATGTGAACCGGTGTGTCACACCACTAAAACACACACCCTTCACCAATTACGGAGAAGTGAACATACAGTAGAGTCGTGTCCCTTTTGTTGGTTGTTGAATCCACTTGTGCAACACACACACACACACACACACACACTAACACCCTTATTCAGAGTGTGTGCTTCTGATTGACAGTCCTGGCACAAGTCAAGTTCTGATAAATATTTACTTTGTGCCAAGAAAGGACAAACCTCGTGTCAGTCACAGGATCTAATCTCACGAGTCCCGCCCTGAGCTCTCACACACCGCGCTGTCGCCGGATCAGCTCGAGGTATTCAGGGTTTGTTCAGCTGCCTAAGACCTGAGCGTTAGCGGCTCTTCTATCAGCCGTATCTTATCAGCTGTTCTCCTGGTGATGGAGAACGTCTGTACTTCACAGGACGGTGTGGTATTTCGAAAGACTTCTCCAGGTCCTCTTTACTAGCGGGATGTGCGAAGCTTCTTGTTCACACATGAACAGCGATGCCACCTGAAACTTACTGCATGAAATAAAATATCCGAAACACATTTCATTTTGTGTATCTAACCTTTGTTTCACAGATACGGACAGCGTTAGTTGTGTGTAAAGGTCACGCGACCCTGCAGGCCGAACGTTCTGCTACAGAGCGCGTCGGATCAGCGGGATTTTATTTCTAGCACCATCATGTTAATTCTGTTTGGAGAAGAAAATAAAGATGTTTGATCATAAACTGTGATCA